>NC_083718.1:29302348-29605378 GCF_028564815.1 Eubalaena glacialis
ATCACAGACCAATTTCAAAATCATGTTGAGCTAACGAAGCTGACCCAAAACGTTACATACTTTATAATTCAATTTATGTGAAATCCTAGAGAAGGTAAAACATCTGTAATACAGAGAACAGATCAGAGCTTGTAATGGGTAGGAGTGGGGGTAAAAGAGGAAATTGACTACAAACAAACACAGAGTTTTTGGCATGGTGGTAGTTAAGGGGTGAATACATTTGACAAAACTCATCAGACTGTACACTTAAAAAGGTGCTTTTCAATTGTATGTAAATTATTTCTCAAAGTTTACCTATGTTAGAAAGTCATGAATATTTCCCTATAACTTTGGTGCATATAATTACTTTCTCAAATTGCTTTTTATGGGCATGTCTTTCCTGCCTTCCTACACTGATTCTTAGCTCTCCAAGGAGTCCTCATACTAGGACGTGTTGCTGTCACCTCTCCAAATCTGCTGCCACCCACTCTGGGGTCAATCTGGAACTAAGCAACCTGCTAAAACTTTAAGGGTTGGGATTGACTTCTTTAGACAAAAACAATCAATGGTTGTGAAGAAATATGATTGAACTGAAGTCGTTATCATTTAGCTCCTGACAGAAATAATTAAGTGCGCTAAAACTCTGCCCAGCTCAGGTTCTGTGGTTTGTTACCATGTTGGAGAGGTCTGTAGCTTCCAGTGAAGAGACACCACACCACCAGCAGAGACAGGCTCTGTGCTGGATATTTGACACAGATTCAGTCATTTATTTTTCAAATATTTATTTGATCATCTAGGAATGAATACAGTGCTTCCCTTAAGGAGATGAAGACTCAAAGTATACCAGAGGAGACAGACAAATAATTTCAATACAGTTTATGAAAAAGTTTTCAGTCCAGATTGCTCTCCTATTCCTAGCACTAGGCTTGAAGACTGACCAAACTGGTGTTGAATAAATTCTTGTTGAATGGATGAGTGGATGGATGGATGGGTGAGTGGATGGGTAGATAAAAAAGGAGCAAGTTGAACTCTAATCTCAATTGTACTTGAACCAGAATTATGCATTTGATTTGAAGGGAGGGGCTTCAAGAAGCCCCACTAAGAGATTCTGTTCAAGCCATATGGGCCCTTTTTGTGGGTTTCTTTCTAGAAATGTAAATTTCCTGCAGAATTATTAATTTCCTAGGAATTAAGTGGTCCTCTAGGATGCTTACTTGAAGGAGAGGCCAACATTCCTAAAGAACACTAAGTGCTGGCAGTGCTAGGTGAAAGGGCAGATAAAGGGCCAGCAGGAGCCAGGGAGGCAAACTTCATTCACCCACAGCTCACTGAGAGCAGTCAAGAGGGAAGGGGAGCTTTATTTTCTTTTGACATTTCTAAGCACGTACCCCCAGATCAGACCTCAGGCCTTCAAAGCAGACTGCCGCATTTGCCTGGTAGTCTCTGTGAACACCTTTGTTTTATGCTGTTTTTCCAGAGATGGGATTTATGGAAGTGTTCACTGTGCCTGCCAACAGTGGAAAACTGGCCAAGACCTGAGTGGGAAATACGTCTACCCAGGTTGCACTACCTGGTTGGAAGCAAATATAAATTTCAGAAAAATAGCCAGAATCCAGGGGTATTGGAGAGTGTAGCTTGGATGGGGAAACTGACATTAGTAGCAAGTATCTATTCTTCTCAAGAGAAATGGTATGTCCTAACCCATTAGATCTCCGAATTTTCCATATTTTACTTCTTAAGAGAAAGAGCTCACTAAAAGTACAGTCAGTGTAAGAGAAAATGGGCCAGACAATTGAAAATTATTTGGCCATTAAAAAGAAATGAAGTAATAATACATGCTGCAATATGATTGAACCTTGAAAACATTATGCTAAATGAAAGTAGCCAGTCACAAAAGACCATATATTGTATGATTCCATTTATGTGAAATATCCAGAATAGATAAATATAGAGAGACAGAAAGCAGACTAGGGGTTGCCTATGGTTGGAATGGAGGGATGGAAGGATTGGAGAGTTATAGCTAAATGGTACAGAGTTTCTTCTGGGGTGACAAAAATGTTTAAAATTGATTGTGGTAATGGTTGCACAACTGTGTGAATATACTAAAAACCATTCACTGTGTACTTTAAATAGTTGAATTTTAACGTATCTATTATCTATATCTATATAAAATAGATATGTGAATAAAGTTATTTCCAAAAAAGAAGAATTAAAAGTGATACTATTACTACTTTCTACTACTATTAGGAGGAGGAGTGGGGGAGGAGGAGAGGAAACGTAAAATCAGGTGAAGATGCAACTGATTACTCTGCTCTAGAAGTGACCAGTTTTGCGCCTATTAGCATTCCTCCTTGCCTATAGATGTCTGTACTCTACATTTTCCTTTGTATTCGTTTTTAAATCTTATTGGTTCCCTCATTAATTAATGAGTTAAATAAAATCTTTGACATTTGTGTGTTCTTTTTAAAAAACAGAAAATGAGATATTTCTCATGAAGATTTTTAGTTTATCAAAACGAGTTGTACTGGGAGAACTGGAAGCCAAGACACACGTGAAGAGTCAATACTGTATCAGTCTAAAATGAGCAACTATTATGTGCTGACACTGTGCTAGGTCCTTTAGTACTCCATTTAATCTTCACAGCAACCCGGAATTATAGATAAGAATTACTCATCCCATTTTACAGAAAGAGCAGAGGTTTGAGTCAAATAAGAGGCTCTAGATTACAAAGTAAGTGTGAGTCAGATTTGAACTCAGGTCCAACTGACTTTTTCAATCCTCCTTATTTTCAGTCATGAGGAGACAATATGGTATAAGTGTAGTAGAAAGCCACTCAGTGGAGTTAGAAATCTGCAACTAAATTTAATGTAGTTTTGGCTTTGGGCAAGTGATTTCAATTCTCACCTCACTTTCATTATCTGTAAAATGGGGTAGGGAGGTTGACTAGCTTATCTCTGATGTATCTTCCTGCTATATTAGTTTGTATTCTGTGACCTTCAGATACTTCACTCTTCGCTCTCTTCCCCAGATTTGAGGCAGAAGCATATTTTTCTGTCTTTACAGTAATCCTGCCTCTCTTCCTGTTCCCTTAATAAATGATTGGCCAGACACTCACTCTTGCATTCGTATGTTATTCTTCCTTAAGCTGCGTAATATTTTGCTCATTTCACTTTTGCCCACACAAAGATTGCCAGTGATTTGGCCTAGTGATGATGGTACACTTCCTGGAAAAAAGACCTAGCATTTACTGAACCCCTTCTATATGCCAGGCACTACTGACCAGGGCAGTATTTTGAGAGTTTGTTTTCCATCATATTTCTCCCTTTGGCCACAATTGCTCATAGTCTCTGGGGAGGAGAGAAAGCAAAACTCAACTGTAATTCTCTCTGGCTTTGAGGTTTTAGAGACCAAAGCCCTTAGGGGACTATATATGACTTTTAGACAAGTGAAACAAAGCAGATTCTCAGAATTTAGTTGGAATTCCAAGAGAGAAGGATTTCTTCCATCCTAGAAAATGAAGACCTTCTGTCTCCAGAGAGAAGGGGAGAACCCGCTATAGCTTCAGACCAGCGCCACCGCGAGGCAGCTGCATCCCTGAAGAAAAACTGTGGGACGTGTGTCTGGGCAATTGGGACTGTGGACAGCTTGGAAAGTTCCCCTTGACTTGCTCGCTGCACGGAAGCAGCAGAGGACCAACAGGCCAGGTTCCCAGGACAGTATGCCTCTCAGGGGTGACTTCTGCAGTCAGCTTGACACAGTGTGGAATTGAAGCTGAATCTGGCCTCTGTACCCCAACAGCAAATTAAATCTTGGAGACAGAGTTTTGGGTGAAGTAGAAAAGAATAGCTTTATTGCTTTGCCAGACAAAGGGGGCCACAGTGGGCTAATACCCCCTCAAAACTGTGTGTCCCGACCTGGAGGGGGTAGTGAGGAGTTTTATAGTAATGGTTCAAAGAGGGTGTGTTCAGCTCATGGACATTCTTCTGATTGGTTGGTGATGCAGTAAGTGGGCATCAGCATCATCAACCCTGTGGTTCCAACCAGTCTGGGGTCTACGTGCTTGTGGGCAGCATAGAGTTAACTTCTTCCACCTGGTGGGGGTTTCAGTATCTGCGAAACAGCTCAAAGATATTGTTATGTGTATCCCTTGAGGGGGCAACAAGGACCCTGTTCCAAGGCTTCACTATTGTTGTTGTTGTTTTTAATTTTTGTTTTATATAGGAACAGAGTTGATTAACAATGCTGTGTTAGTTTCAGGTGTACAACAAAGTGAATCAATTATACATATACACGTATCTATTCTTTTTCAAATTCTTTTCCCATTTAGGTTATTACAGAGTATTGAGCAGAGTACCCTGTGCTATATAGAAGGTCCTTGTCGGTTATCAATTTTAAATATAGCAGTGTGTACATGTCAATCCCAAACTCCCAATCTATCCCTCCCCACCACACTTCCCCACTGGTAACCATAAGTTCGTTCTCTAAGTCTCTGAGTCTGTTTCTGTTTTGTAAATAAGTTCATTAATACCATTTTTTTTAAAGATTCTGCATATAAGCAATATCATATGATATTTGTCTTTCTCTGTCTGACTTACTTCACTTAGTATAATAATCTCCAGGTCCATCCATGTTGCTGCAAATGGCATTATTTCCCTCTTTTTTATGGCTGAGTAATATTCCATTGTATATATGTACCACATCTTGTATATATGTATACAAGATGTGGTACATATATGTATACACATTGTATATATGTACCAAATGTCTGTCAGTGGACATTTAGGTTGTTTCCATGTCCTCGCTATTGTAAATAGTGCTGCTATGAATATTGGGGTGCATGTATCTTTTTGAATTATGGTTTTCTCTGGGTATATGCCTAGGAGTAGGATTGCTGGGTCATATGGTAGTTCTATTTTTAGTTTTTTAAGGAACCTCCATACTGTTCTCCATAGTGGCTGTACCAATTTACATTCCCACCAACAGTGCAAGAGGGTTCCCTTTTCTCCACATCCCCTCCAGCATTTATTGTTTGTAGACTTTTTGATGATGGCCATTCTGACTCGTGTGAGGTGATATCTCATTGTAGTTTCGATTTACATTTCTCTACTAATTAGTGATGTTGAGCATCTTTTCATGTGCCTCTTGGCCATCTGTATGTCTTCTTTGGAGAAATGTCTATTTAGGTCTTCTGTCCATGTTTTGATTGGGTTGTTTGCATTTTTTTATATTGAGCTGCATGAGCTGTTTGTAAATTTTGGAGACTAATTTTGTTGGCCACATTGTTTTGCCAATATTTTCTCCCATTCTGAGGGTTGTCTTTTCATTTTCTTTATGGTTTCCTTGGCTGTGTAAAAGCTTTTAAGTTTAATTTGGTCCCATTTGTTTATTTTTTGTTTTGTTTCCATTACTCTAGGAGATGGATCGAAAAAGATATTGCTGCAACTTATGCCAAAGAGTGTTCTGCTTGTGTTTTCCTCTAAGAGTTTTATAGTATCTGGTCTTACATTTAGGTCTTTAATCCATGTTGGGTTTATTTTTGTGTATAGTGTTAAAGAATGTTCTAATTTTATTTTTTACATGTAGCTGTCCCATTTTCCCAGCACCATTTATAAAGACTGTCTTTTCTCCATTGTAGTCTTGTCTCCTTTGTCATAGATTAATTGACCATATGAGCATGGGTTTATCTCTGGGCTTTCTATCCTGTTCCATTGATCTATATTTCCATTTTTGTGCCAGTACCATACTGTTTTGATGACTATAGCTTTGTAGTATAGTCTGACATCAGGGAACCTGATTCCTCCAGCTCCATTTATCTTTCTCAAGATTGCTTTGGCTATTTTGGGTCTTTTAGTGTCTCCATCCAAATTTTAAGATTTTTTTGTTCTAGTTCTGTGAAAAATGTCATTGGTAATTTCTTGACTGTTCCTCCCTTGTCTCCACAACCCCACCCGTCCCTAATTAGCAACTGTTTGAACCTGCCCATTGAAACTCAGGGAAGGTCATGGAGGCTGAATGAAGCCTATTTCCTGAAATCAAGAAATAGGGGACACAGAAAGGCTTTTGTGCCTAGGAGCCCCACAGGGTCCTGATCGGTTTCAGAATTCTGTAGACTATCCTTGGTAGGAGCAGAGCCAGGGTTTGAGTCCAGGTCAGTTCCTCTGGGACAGTCCAGGCAAATTCTTGATTTGCCCCTTTCATTCCCCAAAGTGTCTCTATTTATAAAAAATTAAATATGCACCCAGTTTTGCCACCCAGTAGCCTGGGCGTCACTTTCTTCAGCCTCATTCTCAAAAGCCAGGAGCCAGAGGAGAAAGTTAAGCACCCATCCAGCCTCCACGCTGCTGACCAAGGGCTGGAGGGGCGGCGGTGGCAGCATGTGGCCCCCTCTCCGTGGCCAAGCAGGCTGGGAAAGCCTTGGGAAGCCTGCATCCTCGGGTCAGGCTGTGGAGGATGCAGGAGAGGGTGAAGAGTGTTTCTCTTCAGTAGGATCCCTGGGAGGTAGGTGCTTCTGCCATGGGTGGAGCACGTTTTGTGGGCCTGAAGCTTAGACTGTTTATGGGGCCATTTTGAAGGCAAGGAACACAAAATTACAAATATAAAATTTGGCACTTAAGTGAATATTTATTTAGAATGAGATGAGAAATTGCAACTACTTACAAGTTTCAAAAGCTGTAAAAATGCCACAACACTGTTGTTGAACCCAAGTTCGTGTGCCTGAGGCACAGTGAAGCCAAAGAGACTGAAAAGTGGAGTTTGGAACAGAGCAAGGTTTATTGCAGGGCCAAGCAAGGAGAACAGAACAGGCAGCTCATGCTCAAAAAAGCCCCAGCTCAAAAAAGCTGGATGGTTTTCGGGGAAGAGTTCTTACAGGCAAAATTTGGGGGGAGGGCTGTAGAATATTTGACCTTCCTCTGATTGGTTGGTGGTGAGGTAACAGGGTAGGGTTGCAGGAATCTCAGTCATCAGCCTTCAGGTTCCAATCAGTCTGGGGCCTTTGTCCTCGGCTCAGCCTGAAATTATAATCCTCCACCTGGGTGGGGGCCTTAGTTCCTGTAGAAGAATGCAGAGATGTGTATCAGATTGTTATGTATATCCCTTGAGGAGGATATGCTTTTCGTTTGTTTCCTTTGTTTCCTCATTCCCCTAATTAGTAGCTATTTGAATCTGTCCTTTGGAACTCAGGGAAGGTCTAGGAGGCTGAAACCTTTTCCCTACAAACTAGAAACCAGGGACATGGAAAGGTTTTTGTACCCAGGAGGTCCCTGCAGGGTCCTGCTTGGTTTCAACATCGCCAAATCCAGAAAAAGAAACCTCTATAATATTTTTTTCCCTGCATTTCTGGGCTTTATTCTCTTTGATGGCCTCTACATGTGATGACAATTTTGTAATATCACTTTCTACCAAGAGAATAGAAAGATATTTGTCTTTCCTCTAGCATGATTGATCAAGTTTGCTTTTTGATAGTTGGGTGCACAAAACAAGAGACTTCATACATTGGTGGACTTGCTGTTATAGTATTGCTGTTAAGTTTGTGCCATATAAGCACAGAAGTTCTGATGAATTCTATATTTTTGCTATTCCCATGAAAAAGAGAAAACCAATTAATGGTACACTTATAATTGTTTATGCTGCATTCACAAACATATTCGTGATAGGAGAGAACGTCAATTTTTGACTAGGAATCAATGAAAACCTCTTCTCCTGCTCATACACGATTATACATCAGATAATGGAAAGGGTGTTTCCATAGACCAGCTTCTAGCTCCACGCGTTGCAGACCTTGTTTCTCTCCACTAACCACATACTGCCCGTATGGGGTGTTTTTGGGCACTTTCCTATCATGTCTGCACTATCATGTTACACCGTGCAGGTTGAGTTCACCGTGCAGGTTGAGCTGGCAGCAGTGGCTGGTAGGAGGGTTTCAAGAGACCATTCCTACACTGGAAAAGGTAGCAACAGCTTAACTGTACCAAGAGATTGTGAACCACATAATTATATGCTACTAAACCCAAACAAAATACATCCCCAAATCAAATTTCCTTTATCTGGATCTCATGCCCATGATCATTCTGATGTCACCTGACAGCACGTTAAATGCTGTCCGAGGGGGGATTCATAATGAAAAGAGACAGTAGCCTTAACCAACTGCAAATTTTATACAAAACATTTGATCCTGTCCACACATGGCTAAGTCCATCCAGGACTTTGGAAGGGGCTGATGCAAGTGAAGGACCTTGAAAAACAAATTTCTTTGTATTCACTGTAAATCAGCTGTTAACTCCCCATGCCTCTCTAGCCAGAGCACTTCAGCCCTCTGGAAATGTGTGAGATTTTCTATTCATTCAAGAAGTATTTATTGAACATCTACTTATCTCAGGCACTGTGGTTGGCACTGGAGTACAGCAGTAAGGACCTGCTGTTCCAAAAGTTCCTGACCTTTTGGAACTTTCTGGGCTACTGCACACTGAAGATAGTTTCCTAGCACAGCATCAGCCCTGACACAAAATTGTCAGAGTTCACAAAGCAACGCAGGGGTTTGTGGAGCTGGAGAGAAACTTCTGCATGTTGGGGCCTCTTGTCTCCTCACCGTTCTTCTCCCCACACTCCCACCCAATCACTCAACTGTTTCTGGGATCAAATCTCGCATTACCTCACTGTCTTAAGTTTTCTGCAGGCTACAAGGGTAGGTCCCCTTTGAAAATCTTCAGGGAGGTGAGTGATATATGCATTGACTTGACATGCCTGCATTTTATATTCATAATCTATATCCAGTGGATCAGCAGATACTGTCCCCAGGGTCCTCTTAAACTTAATTTCTGACTTTCAAGCTATTGCCTCTTATTATATCCTGAGGGAGAGAGGAATCCACAAGAAGATATATTTTAAGATATTTTGTCCTGGCTTTTTAGCTCCAGCAATATCTGCCAGATATAAAATCCTGCTCCCTTTTAGTGTCTGGAAACACTGGATAAAATATAACATTTTTCATTTAATTTTAATTTTAAAGCATAACTGAATTCAAAAATTCCCGGGGGCCAGAATTAAAAAGGAAACTGAAATACAGAGTTGATTCTGTGATCTTGCTGAGAGACTGCTGTCACGGCTTCTTGGTGCCCAGAAGGCTTGGGCTTTATTTCATGCAGAGAGAGGAAATGAGCCTTGGAGTGTGCGTGCGTGAGTGGTAGGCAGTCAGAACTGCGATTGTCACATGAGCCACTTCAGGGAAAAGGTGACTGGGCATGAGAAAGGTGTGAGGAGGAAAGAGGGTCTTTTTCCAGAAATCTGAGTTCAGAGCCTCAGATTTGTAAATCTCAAGCCTGATACATTTTTCTTTAGTACCTGGTTACATTGTAGTGAAATTGTAGAACACAAAAGTCAAAGAGAAAATTTTAGACTTAATTAAAGAGAAAGAGAAATTTTTTTTTAAACCAAGGACTACAACTAGACTTCTCAACAGCAACAAAAGCTAGAAAGCAGGGAGCTGATACACTGTTTATGGGTGCATATTCGTGCAGAAGAATAAAAGCATATGTGGAAATGACACATACTAATTTCTGAATCAAGTTATCCCTGAGGATGGAGAGAAGAGGAAGGGGATGGACATTGGGTGGGCCTTTAGCTGGGCTGTAATATTTTATTAAAATGTAGCATTTTTGTTTGCTAAAATAATGGGTTCAAAGGAATTAAGATAAAGTATTAATAACTGTCTCATCTTGATGGTATGCCATAGAATTTGTTATCTTTTGTGCTTTTTTGTATGCCTGAATTGTTTCAAGTTAAAAAAAAAGTGTTTTAAGATATTTACTTGCCCTCTCTTATTTGATTTATGCTTTAAGAATGTCAATCAGTTAAAAGATTGAAATTGATACTGAATTTCTGGCATGTCTAACAAGGAGAGTTATTCATCAGATCTACTTATCATACACTTGAAGGAGACAGAATGTGAAAAGAATTGAATTGGCACCGAACTGCTCTTCTGAAACTGAGCTAGCATTGCTGAGAAGGGCAAAATCCATTAAGTGCAACATTGGCTCATGCAATTAGACACTGGGGCTTGCATCCAACATGCAGGCCTCTGTATCTCCTGCCTTCTATCCAGGAAAGTTTATATACAATGGAGATCTGAATACATAATAGAATTACTAAAGAAGATTTTAGAATTTCATTTTTCCAAGTTTGTTTTTTTTAAAAAATACAATGGTTCTTCATTCAATGACTTAGCTGTTGTCTTCCCTTCGATGCAGAGGCTAGACAAGAGGATTTCTCCAAAGTCTCTTGATAATCCATCACAAGATTACTTAGCATAATTGCCTAGTTTTTTGCCTTAATTAGCTTCCAGGATTTTCTAATTTTGGCAAGTGTTTCTAGAAGATGGGAGTGAAGGATTAGGGAGAGTGAAACAGGGAAGGAGGGAAAGCTAATAATGAGGCATTCTCAGGTCTTCTCTCTTATAGGGAACTGAGGCTTGATTCCATCAGGTAATCAATATATGACCAAGTCATAATGGTCTTGAGAGAGAAAGGAAGTTGTTTGGGGGCATGTTGAGTTGACAACTGGAAGGTAATTTTATGCTGTTTCCACAACACACTCCCAGGATCCCAAAGGCAGAGAAAGAACTAGAATGCGCCTGAGCCAGGGAGGAGAAGGGACACTAGAATGTGTTGAGTACCCACCTGGTGCCAGGCATTGCTCACACAATGTCACACTTCATTCTCCCCAGACTTGGTCAGGTGAACGTACCATTGTGTCTTACAGAAATTGAAGCAGAGTCTCATGAAAATGAGCGGCTTGCCCACGTCATGTGGTCCAGTGGAACATTGTTTCTCACTTCCAGGCCTGCGACTCAAAGTGTCTCCCCACCGCTCCTGACCACACAGGGCCGGCTCTCCGTCTGTGCTCTGTTGCTCCCCAGGGCATGGTGCACGGGGCTCAGCGGTAGCTGGCCTCAGTGTTGTCTGGTCCTGAGGGTCTGGGACCAGACCTGGTGGCCGGCTGGTGTGGGACAGCTTCCCAGTAAGGTCACAGGGCATTATGTAATTTCTGATTTTATCTGAGTCACCAAAACATCTTATGTTGCTCAAGGAATTCTACAGGGATTTATCTCAGAATGCAGTAGATTGGAATGAAAAATCTATCCTATCAAAGGAAGAAAAAAATTCAATAACTTCAGTGTTTCCAAATTTTAGTTTTTGATACCTTGGGTCTTGAGACTCTGGTATAATTTATTTGGTGTGTTTCATCCCAAAGCAGCCAGCTGGCCTCTTTGATGAGAACAGCACCGTGAATCACAGCAGCCACAGCAACTGCGAGACCATTTTCTATCCCATGTTTGAGTTTGTGGAGCTCTGCCATGTACATTTGTCACTGGAGGCTCATCACAGCCCTGTGGACATGTTTGATTACCCCACTGTACAGATGAGGAGAGACGGAGTGTACTAGTGACCTTCCCAAGGTTGGAGAGCTTCTGGTGCCAGTGGGCATTCTAAGACACCGGACGGACGGTGGCAATGTGAGCCCTGCTTGACCCAGGGTGGAGTGGAACCCTGCCTATGTACCCTGCAGACTTTTCGGATTGAGCCTGTTTTAAATTAAACCCCAGATTTCCCAGTTTACACTAAACCTGCTCCCCTGTAGCCTTGCCATCTCAGGGCGACTCCGTCCTTCCAGTTGCCCAGGCAAATAAACAAATAAACAAAATCATTGGAGTCATCCTTGCCTCTCCTCTTTCTCTCACACCCACATCAAGTGTCCTATAAAATCCTATTGACTTTACCTTGAACATATCCAGAATCTGACCACTTCTCACCACCTCCCCAGCTCTCCCCTGGTCTGAGTCACCTTCAGCACTTGCATGGATTCTTGCAGTGACCTCCCAAGTGGTCTCCCTGCTTCTTCTCATTGGCCTCAGTGTAATAGCCAGAGATCTTTTTAAGATATGACATGACATAGGTTGTAAGTCAGATCAGATATTTCTCTGCTCATCACCCAGCACTGGCTCTCATTTCTCTCAGCACAAAAGCTAACATTCTTACAGTGACTACAGAGTCCTGTCTGTTTGCTCCGGCCCCATTACCTGATCACCTCCACTCCTACTATGCTCTCCTTCCTATTCCACTCCAGCCACACAGATCTCTGTACTGTTCCTCCAGAATCCTGGGCGTGTTCTTACTGCAGAGTCTTCACGCCAGATGTTCTGTCTCCTTGGAATGCTCTATCCTCAGATTGCACTTGGCAAGCTCCCTCATCTCCTTCAAATCTGTGCTTCTCACTGAAGACTACCCTGAGAGCTCTTTAATACTGCATCATACTCTATACTGTTGCATCTGATGCACTGTACCCTGTTCTACTATTTTTTCTATAATCCTTATTTCCTTCTGTATTATTACATAATATTATAATAGGTAGCAGATAAACTGTATTATTATCCAAATATGTTCTATGATGCTCTCTGGAGAGGATTATACCTCCCCCCAGCCCATTGACTTGACTACATGACTTGCTCTGATTAATGGCATGTGAGCAGAGGTGCAACGTTGTACGAGAAATGCCTGGCACTAGGTGGGTGTTCAACACATTCTAGTCTCCCTTCTCCCCACTGGCTCCACCCCTGGCTCAGGGGCATTCTAGTTCTTTCTCTGCCTTTGGGATCCTAGGAGTGTATTGTGGAAACAGCATAAAATTACCTTCCAGTTGTCAAAAGTTTTAGGAACCAGCATGCGGTCTACAATTTTTTTTTTTAATCCTGTCATGACATTTTTTGCAATTGACTTCTTTCACTTAGCAATAATATTTTTGGAGTCATTCATTTTTTTTCTGAGTTCATAATATTGTGTCTTTTCGTTGCTACTTCAACAGGCTGGGTCCAAAGGGAAGGCAATGTGCAGCAGAACTGCAGCTTACCAGCAATCGTCAGACAGCATCAGTCAGAAGGGAACCTTTGTTGTGGAAGCCATTAAAATTTTGGAAGAGTTTGTCTCTCCTGCCTGACTCACATCTCTTTTGCTCAATGATGTATCACAAGCACCTAGAAAGAATTTAGCATATAGTTTAATAAATATTTGAATGAATATTGAGGAATGTCATTTAAGGAGTGCTAAGGATATTTTTGATCCCCAAATATTCTTCCCCTCCCTGGTTTCTGAAGGCTGAAACTTTATTACTATACATGAACCTTTTAGGTTAAGCATTATTACTCAAACATTTAAAAAATTATGCTATAATTGATTTTATTAATATTTTTAATACAAATGATGTATTAACGCCAATAAGGGCAAAGAAAATACTTGGATTGTGAAAGACACCCTGGTAATTGGAAAGAGAGCTAAAGAGTCATCCACCATTGGCCAAATGATGTTGAGGTGAATAGCCCTTGTTTTAGAAGCTGGACCATGGAAGAACTGGGCATCTGTTTCTAAAACCATTATTACACAAATGATTTATCTCTGATCATTGAACTTCTGTCATCTTTAGCACTAATATTTTTAGCTTTATGTTTTAAAAAGTAGCTTTATGGAGGCATAATTTGCTTAAAATAAAATTCACTAATTTTAAGTGTATGGTGGGATGAGTTTTGGTATTTGTATGCAGTCACATAATCTCTACTGCAATCAAGATATTAGAAGAGTTCTACCCCTCTTGGAAGTCCTCTTCCCTAACCCAGCCAAAGGCAACCACCGATCTTCTTTCTGTCTCTATATTTTTGCATTTTCTAGAAGTTCATGTGAGTGTAACCTTACAATTTGAGTCTGTTGTGTTTGACTTCTTTCATTTAGAAATAATGTTTTTGCGCTCATTCATGTTTTTGAGTAATAGTCTGTTCCTTTTTTTTGCTGAGTAGTATTCCAAAGTATGGATATGCACAATCTATCAATTCAAAAACTGATGGAGGGACTTCCCTAGTGGTCCAGTGGTAAAGAATCCACCTTCCAATGCAGGGGATGTGGGTTCGATCCCTGGTTGAGGAACTAAGATCCCACATTCCATGGGGCAACTACACCCGTGCCACAACTATTGAGCTCACATGCCTTAACCAGAGAGCCCGTGTGCTGCAAAACTACAGAGCCCACGCACTCTGGAGCCCGCGCACCACAGCTACAGAGCCCAGGCGCCCTGGAGCCTGTGCGCCACAACTAGAGAGGGAAAACCACCGCCACAACTAAAGAGAAGCCCACACGCTGCAAGGAAAGATCCCGCGTGCTGCAAACAAGACCCAATGCAGCCAAAAAGAAAAAAGAAAAAAAAGAAAAAAAACCTGATGGACATTTTGGTTGTTAATAGTTTTTATTTTAATTATTTTTTTGTGGTAAAATATACATAATATAAAATTTGCCATTTTAACCATTTTCCTACTGAAGTTTCATTTTTATTGCTATTTTTAGTATTATGCCAAGGAGTTGATTTGATATAGGAAAATGAGCTATTAATATAAAGCTAACATTATTTTCCTTCCTCCAAAGTTAATATCTTAATATTCCAGAAATATTTCAAATACAGTTTTGGTATAACATCACACAGATATAAGATAAGGCTTTATTTATTTTAGTGACATTTTTCTCTGTAGTGGCTTCTAAAAGCATGGCTAGAGTCATTCAGTGCAGGTCAAAAGCAATAGTGAAAAAAACCAATGTTCAGTATCCAGTCAGACCAACATTCAGGCCATGATGAAATGGGTGTTTTCTTCTTTTTTCCTCCCTTAACGCAGTTCTCACTTCCTGTTAGATCAATGAGACGACAAAGAATTCAAGAGAATTTTCAGCAACTGAAACTACAAATTGTGAAGCTACTAAAATCTCTAAAGTGACTGGTGCTTCGCTAAATTTCCATTTTTCTCATTTCTTTTTAGAGTCATTATCCTTAGAGGTTCTACTGCATATGCAGTTACTCAGTTAATTCCAACAGCCATTTTAACCATTTTTAAGTTTTCAGTTCCGTGCCATTAAGTACATTCACAATGTTGTGCAACCATCAACACCATGTGTTTCCATAACTTTTTCATCATCTCAAATAGAAACTCTGTACCCATTAGACACTAACTTTCCATTCTCCCCTCTTCTGAGCTCCTGGTAATTACTGTTCTACTTCCTGTCTCTATGAATTTTATTATTTAAGGTATCTCTTACAAGTGGAATCATACAATAGTTGACCTTCAGTGGCTGGTTTATTTCGCTTAGCATTTGCATCTATGTATGCGTCCATGTGGTATCATGTATCAGATTCTCATTTTTTAAGAGTGAATAATATTTCATAATAATAAAAATAAAAAGTGCTTTTACTCATGACATTTTATTTACTCTTTCATCTTGATAAAATTTGGGTTGTTTCCATCTTTTAGCTATTATGTATAACATTTCTATGTATCTTGGTGTACAAGTATCTGTTTGAGTCACTGCTTTCAATTCTATTGAGTATACAAGTTGAGAGGGAATTGCTGAATCATATGGTAATTTTATGTTTAACTTTTTGAGGAACTGTCAAATTATTTTCACAGTGGCTGCACCATTTTACATTTCCTCCAATACTCCATAAGGGTTGCAATTTCTCTACATCCTCGTCAACACGTATTTTCCATTTTTTTAAAAAATTAAAATTTTAAAATAAATTACTGGATGTGAAGTTTGTGGTTGTGGTTTGACTTTCATTTCTCTAATGATTAGTGATGCTGAGCATTTTTTCAAGTGCTTATTAGTCATTTGTGTATCTTCTTTGCAGAAATATCTATTCAAGTCTTTGCCCAGTTTTTAAGTTCATTGTCTATTTGTTGTAGGAGTTCTTTCTATATTCTGGATATTAAACCCCCATAATATATGACTTGCAAGTATTTTCTCCTATTCTGTGGGTTTTCCTCCCACTCCTTTGATAGTGTCCTTTGATGCACAGAAGCTTTAATTCTGGTGAAGTTCAGTTTATCTATTTTTTCTTTGATTGCCTATACTTAGGTGTCATATCTAAGAATCATGACAAATCCAGTGTCATAAAGATTTCCCCATTTTCTTCTAGGAACTTTACAGTTTCAGGTCTTTTATTTAAGTCTTTAATCCTCTTTGGGTTAATTTTTGTATATGATGTAATGTAAGCACCTACCTTCATTCTTTCGCATGTGGATAACCAGTTTTCCCAGAACGATTTGTTGAAAAGTCTGTCTTTCCTCCACTGAATGGTCTTGGAACCTTTGTCAAAAACTAGTTGACCAAATACATATATCTGGGTTTATTTCTGGACTCTTTATTCTATTCCATTGGTTTATATGTGTCCTTATGTTAGAACCACACCATTGATAAATGTAGCTTTGTAGTAAGTTTTGAAATCAAGAAGTGTGAGTCCAATCTTGTTCTTCTTTATCAAGAACGTCTTAGCTGTTCAGGCTCCCATGAGATTCCACATGAATTTTAAGATAGCTTTTTCTATTCCTACCAAAAACAAACAAATAAAAAAACCAAACTGAGATTTTTAACAGGGACTGCATTGAATTCTATGAAAACTATAATAGATCATTTTGGGTAGTATTGTGATCTTAACAATATTAAGTATTCCAATCCATTAACACTGGATGGTTTTCTATTTTTAGTGTTTTTAAAAAAATTTCTTTTAGCAATGCTTTTGTAGTTTAAGTATACAAGTCATTTGCTTCCTTTGTTATATTTATTCCTAAGTATTTTTTTATACTATTGTAAATGAGATTGTTATTTTCATTTCCTTTCTAGATTGTTCATTGTTAGTGTATAGAAATGAAACTGATTATTATGTGTTGATTTTGTATCTTGCAACTTTGATGAATTCATTTATTAGCTCTGATAGATTTGTATGTGCTTGTGTATCTACATATAAGATCATGTCATCTATGAACAGAGGTAATTTTATTTCTTTGTTTCCAATTTGAATGCGTTTTATTCCTTTTCCTTGCCTAATTTCTCTGACTAGAACTTCCAATACTACTGTTGAATAGAAATGGTGAAAGCAGGCATCCTTGTTTTTGTTTATAGGTTTTGACTTTTCAATAATGTTGTTATGAACATTCATGTTCAAATCTTTATATTGACGTATATTTCATTTCTCTTGGGAGATACCTAAGAGTTGGATTGATGGGTCACATGGGAATTGTATGTTTAATTTCATAAGATATTGTCATATGTGTTCTAAAATGGCTGTATCATTTTTCGTTCTCACCAGCAAGGTGTGAGAATTCCAGTTGATCCACATCTTCTTTTGTAAGACTTTTTAGCTTTAGACATTCTAATGACTGGGTAAACATATATAATAGTGGGTTTGGGTTTTTTTCTTTTGAATGTTCATGTGATTTTAATTTGCATTTCGCTGATGACTAGTGATTCTGAGCATTTTTTTTGGTGTGCTACTTGTTAAATTTTAAAACAAACTCTGGGATGGATATGAAATTAGGAAATTTTTTGGTCAACATGCTTTACTGTGAGCTTTCCAAAGGGATAGGTTTCTTAGATCATGTTTTAGTAGCAAGAGTGAAGAATGGCTGAGAGGAAATTGTCTTTCTGTATCCTATCCTTTCTTCAAGGCTCCCCTCTTTTTTTTTTTCCTCAGTGGCTTTTTACACAAAAGTGAGCTTTTGGGAATGTATCTTAACAATCATTCATTTCTTATTGTAACTTTAGGTCTAGGTGTTCCCTCTTGCAAAATTATACTAAGTCCTACATATAATCATAGAATGAAACACTATGTCTTTTGTTAAAGAAATTGAAGTGGAGAGAGGACAGAATGGGTTTGGTGAAATGAAAGATATGATGAGGGAAAACAATATTTTGAAGGAAGGAAGGAGAGCAGGAGGAGAACATTTACTGAAAGATTGTTGAGGACCAGGTGCTGTCACAATTTTGGAGATTCAAAGGTGACCTGCAGGTTTTTAGCTCAGGGAAAATAATAAAGTTGACAGAATTAAGACTTAAGAATTAAGAATTAAGACTAGTTGAAGAAAAGTAAATGTGGGAAGATGACAGAAAATTTTTTAGATTTTTTGAAAGTTAAGCAGTGAGTGTTTGCTGGCTCAAAAGATGGAAATTCTTGAAAGAGTTCAGGCCTAGATGTAATATGGGAGTCTTTTCACAAAGAGCTCTGGGAGGAAGTCATAAGCACAGGTCAGAGCTAGTAGGAAGAAATGGTAAAAAGAATGGGTTTTTAGAACTTGGCAGGCATGTGTTTCAATCTCTGTTCACTAATTACTACATATGAAATCTTAAGCAAGTTGGGTAATCTTTCTGAGATTCAGCTTTTTTTCCTGTAAGGTGAAGCTGATGAATAAAATAAATTATAATGTACATATAACCTTAACACATTGACTAGCACATATTATGCTCTGTATAATGCAATTAGAAATATCTCCAAGGCAGAGACAAATGAGAGAAGGACTGAGTAGGACTGAGAATTTTAAGACAGAAGTTATAGTCAACAGTGCCTAGGTAATCATTAGCAATCTCTGATAGAACACTAAAGTGAAAATAATAAAAATTAGAATAGTCCCTTTTTTAAAGTTGTAACTATTTCAGATACATTATGTAAGTCGGGCCATATTGCTCCAGGTTCAGTTGTATTTGGGTTGTGGTGAAGAAGTGGAGGCAGAAAGTGAAATGAAAGAATGGGAAGAATTGGAATATTTTACTTGGAGAGGAATTATGGTCCATCGCTTTTCTAAAACTCCAAGCAACTCACATAGTAGTGAGAATGCCTAAAAGGCTCAAATCATATTTGTCTAAACTAAAAGAAAAATACCTGTTATGATTATGTGGATTATAACAGATTTTTAAGACTCAAGACACACTCTGTTTATCAGGCCTTTGCATCACTGTTTCTTCATCTGAGAACGTTCTTCCCCAAATATCATGCTAGTTAATTCCTTCATTGCATTCAGCTCAAATTTCAACTCCTCAGATAAGACTTCTCTGAACACCTTCTGAGATAACCACTCATGCCCTACTACTTTTCAGGGACTGACATTAACATTCTTCATAGCATTTATCATCATCTGACATGCACTTATTTGTTTACTGACTAATTTATTGTCTATAACCTCTCCCTCAACTAAAATGCAAGCTCCAAGATAGCACAATTTTTGTTTAATTCACTGCTGTGTGTCCAGTGCCTATAACAGTATCTAGTGCATTGGCAGTTAATAAGTGAGAACACAGAGAGATGAATGAATGAACTGAGTTTTTGTCTTTCCCAATAGCTGAAACAGAAAGTGTATTTTTTTCCTCTCTCATAATTGCTACTGATCCATTAAAAAAAAGAAACTTTGTATTATTTTGGAATAGATTTAGATTTATAAAAATAGATACAAAGACAGTACAGAGAATTCCTTCATAATCTCTTCACCCAGTTTTCTCTGTTGTTAACATCCTACATTACCATGATATATTTGTCAAAATTAAGATGCCACCATTGGTACATTGCTGTTAACTAAGTTCCAGACTTTATTTGGATTTCACCAGCTTTCCCATTCATGACCACTTTCTGTACCAGGAGGCAATCCTGGGTGTTACATTGCATTTAGTCACAACATCTCCTTAGCTGGCTCTGGTCTACGACAGTTCCTTAGTCTTTCCTTCCTTTTCATGACCATGACAGTTTTGGTGCTGATCCATTTTTGAGAGTTAAAGTTTTGACAGAACTTCCACTCTCCATCAAGATATCTCTCCCTTGCCTCCATCAATATTCTCTAAAATTTACTAATTTTTAGTGAAAGTTTGGGCTCCTGCAATGGATAGCTTATGTTGGTCTGTCTTGTGCAGCCTTATTTCACATATTGTGAGCGTTCTATAAAGAATCTTGTGCTCAAATTGAAAATTTAACCAGAAAATGTCAAGAAAGAAAAAGTATTTTGTAGAATAGTAGATTGTTACTTTCTGTATTAGTGAGAATGTTTTGTCTGATATTTGCAAAAAATAGCTTGTCTCCTTTCAAGTCCTCTTTAATCAATGCTTCTTTTCACCCTTCCTGTAAAGGGGATACATTTCTCAAGGAATAGTATGAGGTTTAAAATTAAGGTAGTTTTTCCTCTAACCTGTGAAAAAAAATTTTTGATTTTATAAAATTTTACCTGAACAGACCAAAAAAAAAGAAGAGTGTGTTTTTCATCACATGTATGAATGTAGTAGACATAATACATCAATAAATTTATAAACTTCTGAAAGACATTGTTAAAAAAATAAATAAATAAGCAACAGACAGGGTGAAAATATTCACAAGACACACGGCGGACAAAATTCTTATATCCAGACTATATAAAGAACTCCTATAGCTCAATTCTAAAAAGACAAACAACCCTTTGAAAAATTGTACAAAAGACCTGAATTAACATCTCACAAAGGAAGATACACTAAATACATGAAAAAGTTCTCAACATCTAGTCATAATGGAAATGCAAATCAAAACCACATTAAGCATAATCATACTAGCTTTATTCAGAATAATCTCAAACCAGAAACAACCCAGAATATAATTAAACAAATTGTGGTATATTTACATAATGAAATACAACTCACCAATAAAAAATAATGAACTATTGATGCATACAACTGTATTTCCTGAGTGAAAGAATCTGGACACAAAAGAAACTTACAGTATGAGTCCATTTATATGAATTTCTAGAACATAAACTATTCTAGAAACTAATCTATGGTGAAAAAATCTTAAAAATGATCACCTCTGGGAGGAAGAGGGTGGGAAGATTGACTGGGAAGGACAAAAGGGAACTTTCTGGGAGGATGGCCATTTTTAAAAATTGGGTTATTTGTTCAATCTGTGAATTTTAATCATTTCGACAAAAAGGAATCTTTAGTCACCAGGATCTGGAAGATGTATGTTCAGTTATCCATTCACCATGAGGATTGAAAAGTACTGTAAAAGGTCATGTAAAAGCAATCTTTAGAATAAACCACAGCTCGACGCCATCCAAACTGAGTCATGTATGCTGAGATTGTGTCTGCAGTTTGTGTCTGACTATGCTCATAAGTCATCATCAATTTAATAGTTGTTTTTTTGAAAACAAAACCAAAAACAATACAAATTGTATATTTAGGTTATAAGTCGCATCCAGCATCAAATCTGAAGAAAAAAAGTGCATCTTAAATTTGAGGAAACAGGATTTGCTCACATAATGGCTATAGTATTTAAAGCTCAAAAGGCAGATGTGGAAAAATACCTTCATTATTACATGTTTAGATAAGGAGGCTGTCTTAGTCAGCTAGGGCTGATATAACAAACTACCGTAGACTGGGTAGCTTATTTATTTATTTAAAAAATGTTTTTCCAGATCTCTACATTTTATTGCAGGCAAAGTATTCATCAATAAATTCAAAGGGCTTGCAAAAAAATAAACTAGTGACAACAGGTAATATATCTGACACATCACTGCATAATCAGTAAATGCCAGTCATTATCAAGAAGTCCGAAAACCAGCATCAGCTCGCCTGTTTTTATTTACATCTTTATTGAAGTATAATTGCTTTCCAATGGTGTGTTAGTTTCTGCTGTATAACAAAGTGAATCAGCTATACATATACATACATCCCCATATCTCCTCCCTCTTGCGTCTCCCTCCCACCCTTCCTATCCCACCCTTCTAGGTGGACACAAAGCACCAAGTTGATTTCCCTATTCTATGCAGCTGCTTCCCACTAGCTATTTTACATTTGGTAGTGTATATATGCCACTCTCTCACTTTGTCCAGGCTTACCCTTCCCGCTCCCCATGTCAAATCCATTCTCTATGTCTGCATCTTTATTCCTGTCCTGCCCCTAGGTTCATCAGAACCTTTTTTTTTTTTTTTTTTAGATTCCATATATATGTGTTAACATATGGTATTTGTTTTTCTCTTTCTGACTTACTTCACTCTGTATGACAGATTCTAAGTCCATCCACCTCACTACAAATAACTCCATTTCGTTTCTTTTTATGGCTAATATTCCATTGTATATATGTGCCACATCTTTATCCATTCATCTGTCAATGGACACTTAGGTTGTTTCCATATCCTAGCTATTGTAAAGAGGGCTGCAGTGAACATTGGGGTGCATGTGTCTTTTTGAATTATGGTTTTCTCAGGGTATATGCCCAGTAGTGGGATTCCTGGGTTGTATGGTAGTTCTATTTTTAGTTTTTTAAGGAACCTCCATACTGTTCTCCATAGTGGCTGTATCAATTTACATTCCCACTAACACTGCAAGGGGTTCCCTTTGCTCCACACCCTCTCCAGCATTTATTCTTTCTAGATTTTTTGATGATGGCCATTCTGACAAGCGTGAGGTGATACCGCATTGTAGTTTTGATTTGCATTTCTCTAATGATTAGTGATGTTGAGCATCCTTTCACGAGTTTGTTGGCAATCTGTATATCTTCTTTGGAGAAATGTCTAGGTCTTCTGCACATTTTTGGATTGCGTTGTTTGTTTTATCAATATTGAGCTGCAGGAGCTGCTTGCATATTTTGGAGATTAATCCTTTGTCAGTTGCTTCATTTGCAAATATTTTCTCCCATTCTGAGGGTTGTCTTTTCTTCTTGTTTATGGTTTCCCTAGCTATGCAAAGTTTTAAGTTTCATTAGGTCCCATTTGTTTATTTATGTTTTTATTTCCATTTCTCTAAGAGGTGGGTCAAACAGGATCTTGCTGTGATTTATATTATAGAGTGTTCTGCCTATGTTTTCCTCTAAGAGTTTTATAGTGTCTGGCCTTACATGTAGGTCTTTAATCCATTTTGAGTTTATTTTTGTGTATGGTGTTAGGGAGTGTTCTAATTTCATTCTTTTACATGTAGCTGTCAAGTTTTCCCAGCACCACTTATCGAAGAGGCTGCTTTTCTCCATTGTATATTCTTGCCTCCTTTATCAATGATAAGGTGACCATATGTGTGTGGGTTTATCTCTGGGCTTTCTATCCTGTTCCATTGATCTATATTTCTGTTTTTGTGCCAGTACCATACTGTCTTGATTACTGCAGCTTTGTAATATAGTCTGAAGTCAGGGATCCTGATCCCTCCAGCTCCATTTTTCTTTCTCAACACTGCTTTGGCTATTCGGGGTCTTTTGTGTTTCCATACAAATTGTGAAAAATTTTGTTCTAGTTCTGTGAACAATGCCATTGGTAGTTTAATAGGGATTGCATTGAATCTGTAGATTGCTTTGGGTACTATAGTCCTTTTCACAATGTTGATTCTTCCAATCAAAGAACATAGTATATCTCTCCATCTGTTTGTATCATCTTTAATTTCTTTCATCAGTGTCTTATAGTTTTCTGCATACACATCTTTTGTCTCCTCAGGCAGGTTTATTCCTAGCTATTTTATTCTTTTTGTTCCAATGGTAAATGGGAGTGTTTCCTTAATTTCCTTTTCAGATTTTTCATCATTAGTGTATAGGAATGCAAGAGATTTCTGTGCATTAATTTTGTACCCTGCTACTTTACAAAATTCATTGATTACTTCTGGTAGTTTTCTGGTAGCATCTTTGGGATTCTAAATGTATAGTATCATGTCATCTGCAAACAGTGACAGTTTTACTTCTTCTTTTCCAATTATGAATCCTTTTATTTCTTTTTCTTCTCTGATTGCTGTGGCTATAACTTCCAAAACTATGTTGAATAATAGTGGTGAGAGTGGGCAACCTTGTCTTGTTCCTGATCTTAGTAGAAATGGTTTCAGATTTTCACCATTGAGAACGATGCTGGCTGTGGTTTTGTCATATATGGCCTTTATTATGTTGAGGTAGGTTCCCTCTATGCCCACTTTCTGGAGAGTTTTTATCATAAATGGGTGTTGAATTTTGTCAAAAGCTTTCTCTGAATTTATTGAGATGATCATATGGTTTTTCTCCTTCAATTTTTTTTTTTTTTACCATCTTTATTGGAGTATAATTGCTTTACAATGGTGTGTTAGTTTCTGCTTTATAACAAACTGAATCAGTTATACATATACATATGTTCCCATATCTCTTCCCTCTTGCGTCTCCCTCCCTCCTACCCTCCCTATCCCACCCCTCTAGGTGGTCACAAAGCACCGAGCTGATCTCCCTGTGCTATGCGGCTGCTTCCCACTAGCTATCTATTTTACGTTTGGTAGTGTATATATGTCCATGCCACTCTCTCACTTTGTCACAGCTTACCCTTCCCCCTCCCCATATCCTCAAGTCCATTCTCTAGTAAGTCTGTGTCGTTATTCCCGTCTTTCTCCTAGGTTCTTCATGACATTTTTTTTTTTCTTAGATTCCATATATATGTGTTAGCATATGGTATTTGTTTTTCTCTTTCTGACTTACTTCACTCTGTATGACAGACTCTAGGTCCATCCACCTCACTACAAATAACTCCATTTCGTTTCTTTTTATGGCGGAGTAATATTCCATTGTATATATGTGCCACATCTTCTTTATCCATTCATCTGTTGATGGACACTTAGGTTGCTTCCATGTCCTGGCTATTGTAAATAGAGCTGCAATGAACATTTTGGTACATGAGTCTTTTTGAATTATGGTTTTCTCAGGGTGTATGCCCAGTAGTGGGATTGCTGGGTCATATGGTAGTTCTATTTTTAGTTTTTTAAGGAACCTCCATACTGTTCTCCATAGTGGCTGTATCAATTTACATTCCCACCAACAGTGCAAGAGTGTTCCCTTTTCTCCACACCCTCTCCAGCATTTATTGTTTCTAGATGTTTTGATGATGGCCATTCTGACCGGTGTGAGATGATATCTCATTGTAGTTTTGATTTGCACTTCTCTAATGATTAATGATGTTGAGCATTCTTTCATGTGTTTGTTGGCAGTCTGTATATCTTCTTTGGAGAAATGTCTATTTAGGTCTTCTGCCAAGTGGATTCTTAACCACTGCACCACCAGGGAAGCCCTGGTTTCTCTTTTCATGAGGGCACTAATCCCACATAGGAGGCCCATCCTCATGACATCATGTAGCCTTAATAACCTTCCAAAGTCCCAGTACCAAATACTGTCACGTTGGGGGTTAGGTGTCAACATATGAATTTGGGAAAGGACACAAGCATTTAGTCCATAACAGAGAGCAAATGTATCTTTCCAAAAGAGACCTGAACTCATCATTCCTTACTTTTGTCTCTTACTTACAAACCTCCTTGGCTTTCTGCTGCCTATGGGCTAGAGTATAAACTCTTGAACACGGGTCCTCCACAACTAGATTCTGCTCACTGTTCTTAACCTATACAAATCCCCCAACACAGCCCTTGCCCATGTCACAGTCCACCACCCTCCACGACTTTCCTTTTTTGCCTCTAAGCCTTTGCACTTGCTGTTTCCTCTGGTTGAAACACCTTTATTTCCTTTATGTTCTGAAACTTCTCCTACTTATATGCTTTAGCCCAGTGAACCAGAAGCACACCTTGAGATGAGAATTCATGTGGAAGGGATTTAATAAGGAAATGCTCCTAGGTGAAAGTATCAGAGATTGATGGAGTCAGGACAGGGAAGGGGAGGGGGCCAAGCCAAGAGGGGCATATCAGGCAGATGCCCATGGAGGATGGCTTCAGCCTGATCTTGCAGGGGACTCTGAAGTGTAAGTGTTGGCCTGGAGTTGTGCCATCCTTGGGCAAGGATCTGGAATTTCATAATTCTACAGACTCCAGTAGTTATGGACTCCATCAGCTAAGGGTTTCCCTACAGGCCACTTAAACTTCCAGGCACTTGCAGCTCCTTGCGTAGGCAGGCAAATCACCTCCAGTAGTCAGAAGACAGTGCCCTGAAAAAGAGCCAGAGGTATGAGACATTAGATGTAGAAACATGGAAACCAGGAATGGGAGTGGTAAGAGCTCTTTGAGGGGGAAGCTGGAGTACTGACATGTCCCCTACACCAAAGGCTACATCAACTACTGCATCCTTTCTATTTTTATTTTTAATTAGTTTACAGTTTAAACATTCTGAAAGATACTGCAAGTTCTAAACTTTTAGTGATGCTGCTCATACATAACCATGTGATCCACAACCCAGTAAAAGAGCCCCCTTTCAAGGAAGCTTTGCAATGGTACAGTTGTGCAATATGGGTGTTTCTTACTGTAAGAAAACAATTATACATGGCACATTCTTATTCATATTTTGTAATGTAAAAATTTACAAACACACCTAATCAAATAAATAATAATAAAGAATTTGAATGGATTTGTTAAGTATCCTAAAACCACAACATAGAATAATGGCCACTTTGACTCACAGGTTATTTACATGATAACATCAGTGTGGGTTCACTGATACAAAGCTCAAAACAGAAGGAGTAAATCTGTGAAGAATCTATTTTTTCTTAATAGGCATACTTAATTTCCCCAACATGACAGTCCTTGTGCTGTCATGTATATGTTACAGATTTATTACCTGCATTGCACTTAGATGTTTATTTCTCTTCCTGACTGTGATGTGAGCTTTGCAAGGGCAGAGACTGTGAATGATTTACATTTATACAACTGCTTAACTTATAAGAGCTAGTTGGTGCTCGAATGTATAGTGAAGGCATGAATTATGTTAATGAATTTATTTAAAATACAAAATTCAAGACACATCCATCCTAATTCTTTGTTTTTGTATTCTTGAAAAGGTTTCAAATGTTTTTATTTTCAAAGAAGTAATAAGTTCACACAGGAAACACAGCTTCATTCAGAATCACGAACATTTACTCACTTCTGTAATTCTCACCCTGGTCCCAGGAGTTTAACAACATCAGGTGCCATGAGACTTCCAGTCTGGCTTCAGAGACAGTTACTAACACTGATGATCAATTCCCACCTGATCAGACCATTAGCTGTGTCAGGCCACTGCCTCTCCTCCTCCCCTGCCCTCCCTCCTATGGAAAAGTAAAAACCACAGAGGGCACCCTTGAGGCCCCCAGGAATATGTCTGATGGACCCCTGGAGTCCTCTGTCATGGTTTTTAAGGTTTGTGAAAATGCCAGCTAATATAAATATTTTATTGTCTTAACAATTGCTTTAAATTTGTCTGCATTTCCAGGCTGGCTTACAAAGGTAAAAATTGTTACTGCTTATTAAGTAATTCCCATGTAGGATAGCTATTGTCATTGATAGCCCTTGTTATAAATGAGAAAATGAGACTCAGAGACAGGAACTGACTTCACCAATGTCAATCAATTATGAAGTGACAGAGTCAAGGTTTGAATACAAACTTTCAACCACTGTGTCAAGAACCGTGAAGGATCTGTGACTTTGCCCTATCTGTAAGCTATGAAGTTAGTCTCCTACAGTTTCATGAATGCTGGCAGAAAATATAAGAGACCTGGGTCAGAGGCAAAAAACTATTTCCCACAGCAACAGGAATAGTCAGAGTATCACCATCTTCTTGAGCTGGCCCCCCAAACCCCAATTCCCACAGGACAATGTACTGAAAACCCAGTGTACACACCTTGGTGACAGAAGAACTCTGCACTCCAGACAGTAAACATGGCTGCCCATTGCACTGGAGAGAGACACTCTTTCCCATTCTAAGGCTGTTTGCTATATGAATACTCTGGGAAAGATAGTCCAGAAAAAAGGCCTCTGCTCTCAAAACATGCAGAAATGTGAGAAACCCATGAAAAATTGTCTCCCAACACTAACTGCCTCACGACTATATCACAGATATGTTTCCTCAAATATTACTTTCATGATGATACGGTTTATGGAGTGCCACTTAATATATCTATTTTACTATACAAAAATATTTTCAGGGTATGTTAAATGACCAAGAAGTAGAATGTGTGTCTGCTATCTATGGTACTAAACAGATCATCCAAATGGGTTGGAACAAATTTAAAAATCTCATTCGTGGCATGTTTTCTGCAATCAATCCAATAAAATCCATAAATTTATTCCTTGAATGCCGATTTTTAATACAGAACCATGATAATCCACATAATAAAAGACAAAATTCCCCAAGAAACAAAAACCCTAAGACAGTCCCTGAATTCAAAGAATTAAAAAAAAAAGATTTAAATTCTATAAAAAAGTTGCCACAACCCATGATATGATATCAGTTTATAGGATAATGAAGGCTTGTGAGAAAGAGTAGATTTACCAGATTGCAGGAAATTATTACAGGTTAGTTGTGTTTATAGCTAATGAAATGGTAAATGACTTTGATCAGATTATTGAGGCAATATCATTTTGATAATACCATTTATGGAGCAGTTATCCCTGAACACAGTAAAACCTTTTCAAGGTTGATTCATGTTTTCAGTTGTTGTCACCTCTTGGTAGCAAAGACAGACATATATGCACTGGCTGCTGTATGAAATAATATAAATTGTACCCTCCAGATATTCACTCATTTAACAAATATAAGTGCCTACTTTGCTCATGGCATGAGGTAGGTGCTGATAGAATTCAAACAACAGGAAGGTTCATGACCAGAGGAGTGAATTGACTAGCCAGGGGATAATAAAGCTACATGCAAGTGCTAGAATAAATAGAAAGAAACATGTGTCTGGTGCACTGTTCAAGATGGCAGCATAGGAAGATCCTGAACTTGCCTCCTCCCACAGACACAACAAATCTACAACCATGTATGGAATAACACCCTCTGAAAGGGATCTAAAAACTGGATAAACAGAGTCTCCATAACCAAGGGTAAAAGGACAGCATCAAGATGCGTAGGAAAGGCAGACATATGGGTTTGCCAAGGAAAAATCCACACCCCAGCTGTGGCAGTCTGCAATTGGGAGGGATCACAAAGGTATGGATATTTTCTCTGAGGCATAAGGATTTGAGCTCCACATCAGGCATCCCAACCCCTAGATCCTGCACAGGAGAGGCAAGCCCCCAAAACACCTGGCTTTGAAAACCAATGGACGACATACCCGGGAAAACTATAGAACTGCAGGGAATGGAAAACCTGTTCTTAAAGGGCTTGTGCCAACTCGCTCAAACTGAAAACCATACAGAAACACCAGAATGAAAAGTGCACGGACCATAGGTGAAGGGGATCCACTTACTAATCTTGAAGCGTCTTCCAGAGAAACAGGAACAAGCTGGGATGTGCCCTGGGGACTGAGACACTGGTGGGAGTTATTTTTATGATCTCAGGCTACCTTGCTAATAGTGGCTCTGGTGGGACTCATTTTGGAAATCTCCATCTAACATATCAGCACCGGTGAGTGTACCTCACTGAGAGTGCCACCCACTCCTGAACTTCAGCTGGACTTCACAGCCAGCTGGGTGATAATTCCACCCACAATTGCCTGGCAGCCACAGTAGCCAGGCCCTGCAGCTGTTTTGGGGGCCAGCCCCAGTTACCAGCATGCCACTGCAGCAGTTATGGCCCCACCACAACAGGAGGAGCATATGTATCTCACATAGAGGACACCCCTTGAGCACCAGGCTCTGGTGGCCAAGTAGAATTCCACTTCTGAGGCCCACAGGACATCTCCTACATAAAGCCACTCCTTCAAGACTGATATACAATGGTACAAATGAATTTATTTACAAAACAGAAATACAGTCACAGATGTAGAAAACAAACTATGGTTACCAAGGGGGAGAGGGGGAAGGATAAATTGGGAGATTGAGATTGACATATACACACTATATAAAATAGATAACTAATAAGAACCTACTGTACAGCACAGGAAACTCTACTCAGTACTCTGTAATGACCTATATAGGAAAAGAATCTAAAAAAAAGTGGATATATGTATATGTGTAACTGATTCACTTTGCTGTACAGCAGAAATTAACACAACATTTTAAATCAACTATACTCCAATAAAAATTAATTTTAAAAAGGCTGATATACATAATACATAAAAACAAATACAGAGAATTAGGCAAAATGATGGAAGAGTGAAACATGTTCCAATTGAAAGAAAAAGACAAAACCTTAGAAAAAGAACTAAATGGAATGGAAACAAGCAATCTACCTGATAAATAGTTCAAAGTAATGCTCATAAAAATACCAAATTCAGGAGAAAAATGCATGAACATAGTGAGAATTTCAGCAAAGAGATAGAAAATATAAGAAAATAGTAAACAGAAGTTAAAACTAAACTGAAAAATAAATGAGAGGGGTTCAACAGCAGATTGGATGACATAGAAGAACGAATCAGCAAAGTGGAAGACAAAGAAATGGAACTCACCCAGACAGAAGAGCAAAATTTAAAAAGAATTTTAAAAAAGTGAAGATACCTTAAGGGACTTTTCAGATAATATCAAGTAGAATAATATTCACATTATAGGGGTCTCAGAAGGAGAAGAAAGAGAGAAAGGGTCAGAAAAATGATTTAAAGAAATAGTGACTGAAAACTTCCCTAATCGGGGAAAGGAAACAGAAATCCAGATCCAGGAAACACAGAGAGTTCTGAATAAGATGAACCCGAAGACCCACAGCAGGCCACACTATAATTAAAATGGTAAAAGTTAAGGATAAGGAGAGAACCCTAAAAGCAGCAAGAGAAAAACAACTTTTTACATAAAAGGGAACTTCTATAAGGCTATCAGCAGATTTTTCAGCAGAAACTCTACAGGCCAGAAGGGAGTGGCAAAACATATTCAAAGTGCTGAAATGAAAAAAATTTCAACCAAGAATTTTCTACTCCAGAGGTTATCATTCAGAATGTAAGGAGCAATTAAGAATTTCCCAAGTGAGCAAAAGCTAAAAGAATTTAGCAAAACTAAAGAGGCATTAAAAGAAATATTAAAGGGACTCCTTTAAGCTGAAAAGAAATGGCAGTAATTAAAAATAAGAAAACAAGCAAAATTAAAAATCTCACTAGGAAAGATAAATATATATTAAAGACAGTGCGTCAATCACTTATAAAGCAAGCATGAAGGTTAAAAGACAAAAGTAGCAAAATTAAAATTACAATAATTACTTAAGGGATACTAAAATATAGATTTGTAAAATGTGTCAGAAAGAGTATAAAATATGGAGGGGGTAAAAGATAAAACTTTGAAATATGTTCAAATTCAAGTTGCTACCAAATTAGACTGATTTTTACATACGATGGTATATTTGAACCTCACAGTAATCACAAGGAAAAAAATTAAAATAAATACACAAAAGAAAAAAAAAGAACGGATTGGTTCAGGATGGCAGAGTAGAAGAATGTGCTCTCACTCCCTCCTGCAAGAACACTGGAATCACAACTAACTGCTGAACAATCATTGAGAGGAAGACACTGGAACTCACCAAAAAAGATACTCCACATCAAAAGACAAAGGAGAAGCCACAATGAGATGGTAGGAGGGGTGCAGTCACAATAAAATCAAATCCCTTAACTGCTGGGTGGGTGACCCACAAACTGGAGAACACTTATACCACAGAAGTCCACCCACTGGAGTGAAGGTTCTGAGACCTACGTCAGGCTTCCCAACCTGGGGGTCCGGCAACGGGAGGAGGAATTCCTAGAGAATCAGACTTTGAGGGCTAGCGGGATGTGATTGCAGGACTTCGACAGGACTGGGGGAAACAGAGACTCCACTCTTGGAGGGCACCCACAAAGTAGTGTGCACATCGGGACCCAGGGGAAGGAGCAGTGATCCCACAGGAGACTGAACCAGACCTACCTGCTAGTGTTGGAGGGTCTCCTGCAGAGACGGAGGGTGGCTCTGTCTCACCATGAGGACAAGGACACGGGCAGCAGAAGTTCTGGGAAGTAATCCTTGGCGTGAGCCCTCCCAGAGTCTGTCATTAGTTCCAACAAAGAGCCTGGGTAGGCTCCAGTGTTGGGTAGCCTCAGGCCAAACAACCAACAGGGAGGAAACCCAGTCCCACCAATCAGCAGTCAAGTGGATTAAAGTTTTACTGAGCTCTGCCCACCAGAGCAACAGCCAGCTCTACCAACCACCAATCCTTCCCATCAGGAAACTTGCACAAGCCTCTTAGATAGCCTCATCCACCAGAGGGAAGACAGCAGAAGCAAGAAGAACTAAAATCCTGCAGTCTGCAGAACAAAAACCACATTCACAGAAAGACAAGATGAAAAGGCAGAAGGCTATGTACCAGGTGAAAGAACAAGGTAAAACCCCAGAAAAACAACTAAGTGAAGTGGAGATAGGCAACCTTCCAGAAAAAGAATTCAGAATAATGATAGTGAAGATGATCCAGGACCTCAGAAAAAAAATGGAGGCAAAGATTGAGAAGATGCAAGAAATGTTTAACAAAGAGCTAGAAGAATTAAAGAACAAACAAACAGAGATGAACAATACAATAACTGAAATGAAAACTACACTAGAAGGAATCAAGAGCTGAATAACTGAGGCAGAAGAACAGATAAGTGACCTAGAAGACAGAATGGTGGAATTCACTGCTGCAGAATAGAATAAAGAAAAAAGAATGAAAAGAAATGAACATAGCCTAAGAGACCTCTGGGACAACAATAAACGCAACAACATTCACATTATAGGGGTCCCAGAAGGAGAAGAGAGAGAGAAAGGACCCGAGAAAATATATGAAGAGATTATAGTGGAAAATTTCCCTAACATGGGAAAGGAAATAGGCACCAAAGTCAAGGAAGCGCAGACAACCCCATACAGGATAAACCCGAGGAGAAACATGCCAAGACACATAGTAATCAAATTGGCAAAAATTAAAGACAAGAAAAATTATTGAAAAAAGCAAGGGAAAAACAACAAATAACATACAAGGGAACTCCCATAAGGCTAACAGCTGATTTCTCAGCAGAAACGCGACAAGCCAGAAGGGAGTGGCATGATATACTTAAGGTGATGAAAGGGAAGAACCTGCAACCAAGATTACTCTACCCGGCAAGGATCTCATTCAGATTTGATGGAGAAATCAAAAGCTTTACAGACAAGCAAAAGCTAAGAGAATTCAGCAAAACCAAACCAGCTCTGCAACAAATGCTAAAGGAACTTCTCTAAGTGGGAAACACAAGAGAAGGAAAGGACCTACAAAAACAAACACAAAACGATTCAGAAAATGGTGATAGGAACATACATATCGATAATTACATTAAACATGAATGGATTAAATGCTCCAGCCAAAAGACACAGGCTTGCTGAATGGATACAAAAACAAGACCCATACATATGCTGTCTACAAGAGACCACTTCAGACCTAGGGACACATACAGACTGAAAGTGAGGGGATTGAAAAAGATATTCCATGCAAATGGAAATCAAAAGAAAGCTGGAGTAGCAATACTCATATCAGATAAAATAGACTTTAAAATAAAGAATGTTACAAGAGACAAGGAAGGACACTACATAATGATCAAGGGATCAATCCAAGAAGAAAATATAACAATTATAAATATATATGCACCCAGCATAGGAGCACCTCAATACATAAGGCAACTGCTAACAGCTATAAAAGAGGAAATCAACAGTAACACAATAATAGTGGGGGACTTTAACACCTCACTTACACCAATGGACAGATCATCCAAACAGAAAATTAATAAGGAAACAGAAGCTTTAAATGACACAATAGACCAGATAGATTTAATTGATATTTATAGGACATTCCATCCAAAAACAGCAGATTACACTTTCTTCTCAAGTGTGCACGGAACATTCTCCAGGATAGAACACATCCTGGGTCACAAATCAAGCCTCAGTAAATTTAAGAAAATTGAAATCATATCAAGCAGCTTTTCTGACCACAACGCTATGAGATTAGAAATGAATTACAGGGAAAAGAACGTAAAAAACACAAACACTTGGAGGCTAAACAATGTTACTAAATAACCAACCGATCATTGAAGAAAACAAAGAGGAAAGCAAAAAATACCTGGAGACAAATGACAATGAAAACACGACAATCCAAAACCTATGGGATGCGGCAAAAGCAGTTCTAAGAGGGAAGATTATAGCTGTACAAGCTCACTCAAGAAAAAAGAAAAATCTCAAATAAACAATCTAACCTTACACCTAAGGAACTAGAGAAAGAAGAACAAACAAAACCCAAAGTTAGCAGAAGGAAAGAAATCATTAAGATCACAGCAGAAATAAATGAAATAGAAACAGAGAAAACAATAGCAAAGATCAATAAAACTAAAAGCTGCTTCTTTGAGAAGATAAACAAAATTGATAAACCATTAGGCAGACTCATAAAAAAAAAGAGGGAGATGACTCAAATCAATGAAATTAGAAATGAAAGAGGAGAAGTTACAACAGACACAGCAGAAATACAAAGCATGCTAAGAGACTACTACAAGCAACTCTATGCCAATAAAATGGACAACTTGGAAGAAATGGACAAATTTTTAGAAAGGTATAACCTTCCAAGACTGAACCAGGAAGAAATGGAAAATATGAACAGACCAATGACAAGTAATGAAATTGAAACTGTGATTAAAAATCTTCCAACATGGGCTTCCCTGGTGGTGCAGTGGTTGAGAATCTGCCTGCCAATGCAGGGGACATGGGTTCAAGCCCTGGTTTGGGAAGATCCCACATGCCACGGAGCAACTGGGCCTGTGAGCCACAATTACTGAGCCTGCGTGTCTGGAGCCTGTGCTCCACAAGAGAGGCCGCGATACTGAGAGGCCCGCGCACCGCGATGAAGAGTGTCCCCTGCTTGCCGCAACTAGACAAAGCCCTCACACAGAAACGAAGACCCAACACAGCCAAAAATAATTAAATAAATAAATAAAAAATTAAAACCCAATTAAAATATCCCTTTCACTATGAAGCCTTCCCTAAAATTTCTTTCCCTCTTTAAAAAAAAAAAAAAATCTTCCAACAAACAAAAGTCCAGGACCAGATGGCTTCAAAGGTGAATTCTATCAAACATTTAGAGAAGAGCTAACACCCATCTTTCTCAAACTCTTCCAAAAAACTGCAGAGGAAGGAACACTCCCCAACTCATTCTACAAAGCCAGCATCCCTCTGATACCAAAACCAGACAAAGATACTAAAAAAAAAAAAGAAAATTACAGGCCAATATCACTGATGAATATAGATGCAAAAATCCTCAACAAAATACTAGCAAACATAATCCAACAACACATTAAAAGGATCATACACCATGATCAAGTGGGATTTATCCCAAGGATGCAAGGATTCTTCAATATACGCAAATCAATCAATGTGATACACCATATTAACAAATTGAAGAAGAAAAACCATATGATCATCTCAATAGATGCAGAAAAAGCTTTTGACAAAATTCAACACCCATTTATGATAAAAACTCTATAGAAAGTGGGCATAGAGGGAACCTACCTCAACATAATAAAGGCCATATATGACAAACCCACAGCAAACATCATTCTCAATGGTGAAAAACTGAAAGCATTTCCTCTAAGATCAGGAACAAGAAAAGGATGTCCACTCTCACCACTATTATTCAATGTAGTTTTGGAAGTCCTAGGCACGGCAGTCAGAGAAGAAAAATAAATAAAAGGAATAGAAATTGGAAAAGAAGAAGTAAAACTGTCACTGTTTGCAGATGACATCATACTATACATAGAGAATCCTAAAGATGCCACCAGAAAGCTACTAGAGCTAATCACTGAATTTTGTAAAGTTGCAGGATACAAAATTAATGCACAGGAATCTCTTGCATTCCTATACACTAATGATGAAAATATGAAAGAGAAATTAAGGAAACACTCTCATTTACCAGTGCAACAAAAAGAATAAAATACCTAGGAATAAACCTACCTAGGGAGACAAAAGACCTGTATGCAGAAAACTATAAGACACTGATGAAAGAAATTAAAGATGATACCAACAGTTGGTGAGATATACCATGTTCTTGGACTGGAAGAATCAATATTGTGAAAATGACTATACTACCCAAAGCAATCTACAGATTCAATGCAATCCCTATCAAATTACCAATGGCATTTTTTATGGAACTAGAACAAAAAAATCTTAAAATTTGTATGGAGACACAAAAGATACCGAATAGCCAAAGCAGTCTTGAGGGAAAAAAACGGAGCTGGAGGAATCAGACTCTCTGACTTCAGACTATACTACAAAGCTACAGGAATCAAGGCAATATGGTACTGGAACAAAAACAGAAACATAGATCAATGGAACAAGATAGAAAGCCCAGAGATAAACCCACGCACCTATGGTCAACTAATCTATGACAAAGGAGGCTAGGATATACAATGGAGAAAAGACAGTCTCTTCAATAAGTGGTGCTGGGAAAACGGGACAGCTACATGTAAAAGAATGAAATTAGAGCACTCCCTAACACCATACACAAAAATAAACTCAAAATGGATTAGAGACCTAAATGTAAGACCAGACACTATAAAACTCTTAGAAGAAAACATATGAAGAACACTCATTGATATAAATCATGGCAAGATCTTTTCTGATCCACCTGCTAGAAAAATGGAAATAAAACAAAAATAAAGAAATGGGACCAAATGAAACTTAAAAGCTTTTGCAAAGCAAAGGAAACCATAAACAAGACAAAAAGACAACCCTCAGAATGGGAGAAAATATTTGCAAACGAATCAACGGACAAAGGATTAATCTCCAAAATATATAAACAGCTCATGCAGCACAATATTAAAAAAAACAAACAACCCAATCTAAAAATGGGCAGAAGACCTAAATAGACATTTCTCCAAAGAAGACATACAGATGGCCAAGAAGCACATGAAAAGATGCTCAACATCACTAATTATTAGAGTAATGCAAATCAAAACTACAATGAGGTATCACCTCACACTAGTTAGAATGGGCATCAGCAGAAAATCTACAAACAGCAAATGCTGGAGAGGGTGTGGAGAAAAGGGGACCCTCTTGCCCTTTTGGTGGGAATGTAAATTGATACAGCCTCTATGAAGAACAGTATGGAGATTCCTTAAAAAACTAAAAATAGAACTACCATACAACCCAGCAATCCCACTACTGGGCATATACCCAGAGAAAACCATAATTCAAAAAGACACATGCACCCCAATGTTCATTGCAGCACTATTTACAATAGCCAGGTCATGGAAGCAACCTAAATGCCCATCAACAGACGACTGATTAAAGAAGATGTCATACATATATACAATGGAATATTACTCAGCCATAAAAAGGAATGAAATTAGGTCATTTGTAGAGACGTGGATGGATCTAGAGACTGTCATACAGAGTGAAGTAAGTCAGAAATTGAAAAGCAAATATCGTATATTAACGCATATATGTGGAACCTAGAAAAATGGTACAGGTGAACCGATTTGCAGGGCAGAAATTGTGACACAGATGTAGAGAACAAACGTATGGATACCAAGGTGGGAAAGCGGCGGGGGGTGGTGGTGGTGGTGTGATGAATTGGGAGATTGGGATTGACATGTATACACTGATGTGTATAAAATGGATGACTAATAAGAACCTGCTGTATAAAAAAATAAATAAAATAAAATTCAAAAAAAATAAAAGAACTTAAACATAATAGTAAAGAAAACCATCAAAATGCAAGGGAAGAGAGAGAAAAAAAGAAAGGAACAGAGAGGATCCACAAAAACAGAAAACGATTTAAAAAATGACAATAAGTACACACCTATCAATAATTACTTTACATGTAAATTAACTAAATTCATCCATCAAAAGACATAGAGTGGCTAAATGGATTTAAGAAATATTACCCATCTATATGCTGTCTACAGGAGACGCATTTCAGATGTAAGGACACACACAGACTGGAAGTGGAGGGATAGTAAAAGATATTTCATGCAAATGGAATGAAAAGAAAGCTGGAGTAGCTATACTAATATCAGACAGAATAGACTTTAAAGCAAAGCCTGTAATAAAAGAAAAAGAAGGACATTACATAATGATAAAGGGGTAATCCAGCAAAACGATATAATATATATAAATGTATACGCACCCAACATAGGAGAACCAAAATATAAAGCAAATAATAATGGACTTAGAGGGAGAAATTGAAAGCAATACAATAATAGTAAGGAACTTTAACACCCCATTTACATCAAAGGATAGATCATCCAGACAAAAAATCAATAACGAAACAGTGGAATTAAACAATACACTAGGGCCAGATAAACTTAATAAATATATATAGAACATTCCATCCAAATGTAGCAGAATACACATTTTTCTCAAGCGCAGATGAAACATTCTCCAGGATAGATTACATGTTAGGTCACAAAACAAGTCTCAATAAATTCAAGAAGATTGAAATTATATCAAGCATCTTTTCTGGCCACAAAGGTATGAAACAAGAAATCAATCACGAGAAATAAATGGGAAAAAGTACAAAAACGTGGAGATTAAACAACATGCTACTGAGTATCCAATGGATCACTGAAGAAATAAAAGTAAAAATAAAAATATACCTAGAGAAAATGAAAACAGAAATATGACATACCAAGGTCCATGGGATGAAGCAAAAATGCTTCTAGGAAGGAAGGTCATAGTAGTACAGATATACCTCAAAAACAAGAAAAATCCCAAATAAACAATCTAACTTAACACCAAAAGGAACCAGAAAAAGAAAAAAACGAAGCCCAAAATTCCTAGAAGGAAAGTAGTAATAAAGATCAGAATGGAAATATATGAAAAAGAGACTAAAAAAATTAGAAAAGATAAATGAAACTAAAACCTGGTTCTTTGAAAAGATAAATAAAATCAAAAGCAATTAGCAAGACTAACCAAGAAAAAAGACAAAGGGCTCAAATAATTAAAATCAGAAATTAAAGTGGAGAAATTACAACTGATAACACAGAAAAACAAAGGGTCATAAAAGACTACTATGAACACCAACAAATTGGATAATCTAGAAGAAATAGGTAAATTTCTAAGAAACATAAAGTCTTCCAGACTTACTCATGAAGAAATAGAAAATATTAATAAAGAGATTGAAACTGTAATCAAAAAGCTCCCAAGAAACAAAAGCCCAGATCCAGACAGCTTCATTGGTGACTTCTACAAAACATTCAAAGAAGATTTATTACCTATACTTCTCAAATTCTTCCAAAAAATTGAAGAAGAGGAAAACCTTCCAAACACATTTTATAAAGCCAGCATTACTCTGATACCAAAACCAGACAAGGACACCACAAAAACAGAAAATTACAGGCCAGTATCCCTGATGAACATAGATGCAAAAAATCCTCTACAAAATACTAGCAAACCTAATCCAACAACACATTAAAAGGATAATACACCATGATCAAGTGAGATTTATTCTGGGGATGCAAGGATGATTCAACTTCCACAAATCAATCAATGTGATACATCACATAATAAAATGAATGGTAAAAATCACATGATCTTCTCAATAGATGCAGAAAAATCATTTGACAAAATTCAACATCCGTTTATGATAAAAACTCTAAACACAGTGGCTATAGAAAGAATGTATCTCAACATAATAAAGGCCATATATGACAAAACCACAGCTAATATCATAGTGGTGAAAAGCTGAAAGCTTTTCCTCTAAGATCAGGAATAAGACAAGGCTCACTCTTGACACTTTTACTCAACACAGTATTGGCAGTCCTAGTCACAGCAATTAGGTAAGAAAAAGCAATAAAAGGCATCCAAATCAGAAAGAAAGAAGTAAAACTGTCACAGTTTGCAGATGACATGTTACTATATATATAGAAAACCCCAAAGACTCCACCAAAAGACTGTTAGGACTAATAAATGAATCAATAAAATTGCAGTATAGAAAATCAATATACAGATATCTGTGGCATTTCTATACACTAATAACAAACTCTCCCAAAGAGAAATGAAGAAAACAATCCCATTTATAATTGCATCAAAACAGAATAGAATTCCTAGGAATAAATTTAACCAAGGAAGTGAAAGACCCATGCACTGAAAACTAACAGACACTGACAAAAGAACTTGAAGAAGATACAGAAAATGGAAAGCTATTCCATGCTCATGGATTAGAAGAATTAATATTGTTAAAATGTCCATACTACCCAAAGCAATCTACAAATTCAATGCAATCCCTATTCAAATACCAATGGTGTTTTTCACAGAACTAGAACAAAAAATTCTAAAATTTGTATGGAAACACAAAAGACCCCAAATAACCAAAACAATCTTGAGAAAGAAGAACAGAGCTGGAGGTATCATGCTTCCTAATTTCAAACTATACTACAAAACTATAGTAATAAAAACAGTGTGGTATTGGCAAAAAACAGATACATAGATCAATGAAACAGAAGAGAGCTCAGAAATACACCCACACATATATGGACAGCTAATCTACAACAAAGGTAAAAAAAATACAATGGATAAAGGACAGTAAGTGGTGTTGGGAAAACTGGACAGCCACATGCAAAAGAATGAATCTAGACTACTATCTTACACCATACACAAAAATTAACTCAAAATGGATGAAAGACTTGAATGTAAGATCTTAAACCATAAAGCTTCTAGAAGAAAACATAGGGAGTAACCTCACTGACATTGGTCTTAGCAATGTTTTTATGGATCTGATTCCAAAAGCAAGGATAACAAAGCAAAAATAAACAAATGAAGCTACATCAAACTAAAAAGCTTCTGCACAGCAAAGGAAACCATCAACAAAATGAAAGACAACCTACTGAATGGGAGAAGACATTTGCAAATGATATATCTGATAATGGGTTGATATACAAAATATACAAAGAACTCATACAACTCAACATTAAAAAAAAACCCAATTAATAATGGGCAAAAGATCTGAATAGACATTTTCCCAAAGATGGCACATGAAAAGATGCTCAATATCACTAATTATCAGGGAAATACAGATCAAAACCACAATAAGATATCACCTCACACTTGTTAGAACGGCTATTATTGAAAAGACAAGGAATGACAAATTCCTTGGAGAGGATGTGGAGAAAAGGGAGCCCTCATACACTGTTGGTGGGACATACACTCTTTCCGCAGCCACTGTGGAAAACAGAATGGAGTTTCCTCAAAAAATTAAGAATAGGTACTTCCCTGGTGGTACAGTGGTTGAGACTTCACCTTCCAGTGCAGGGCACGTGGGTTCGATCCCTGGTCAGGGAGCTAGGATCCCACATGCCTCGTGGCCAAAAAAACCAAAACACAAAACAGAAGCAGTATTGTAACAAATTCAATAAAGACTTTAAAAATGGTCCACATCAAAAAAATCTTTAAAAAAATATTCAGAATAGAACTACTATATGACATAGCTAATTCCACTTCTGGATATCTATTCAAAGAAAACAAAAACACTAATTCAAAAACATATATGTACCCCTATATTAATTGCAGCATTATTATAATAGCCAAGACATGGAAACAACTTTACTGTACATTGATGGATGAATGGATAAAGAAAGGGCGGTATATGTGTGCGTGTATATATATAGAAAGAAGGAAATCCTGTCATTAGTGACAACATGAATGGACCTCAAAGGTATTATGCTAAGTAATACGTCAGATGGAGAAAGACAAATACTATATGATTTCACTCATACGTGGAGTCTAAACAAAACAAAACAAAAACAAAAATACAAAATAAAACAAAAATAACACTCATAGATACAGATAACAGATTAATGGTTATGAGAAGGGAAGGGGTTTGGGAGTGGATGAACTAAATAAAGGGAGTCAGTTGTATGGTGATGGATGGTAACTAGACCTGTGGTGTGATCACTCTGTAGTATACATAGATGTTGAATTATAATGCTGTACATCTGAAACATATACAGAAAGAAAAAAAAAGAAAACTGTGCCTATAGAAAGGTGTAGAAAAGTGTTCTGGGTATTCATATGATATTTGTATTCACCAAAAACTATAAAAGAATAACTATAAGAATAATTATCATTTACATATTTTAAGAGGATTTTTGGTTTTACAGAAGAATTTGCCATAGGATTCCTCTGCATGGCAGTGTTCCTCAACTGAATTAAAACTTTCATTTGATCTGCTACAATTGAATTTACAAAGCAACTCTTCAGCCATAAATTTACTGGGTAAAAGATGTCACTTTATAACCTTTTTTAATTTGCCCTCAAATTGCATTGAGTTTAATAATTAATGATAAGTAGCATTAAAAAGGCAGAATCGCAGGGCTGGAGGGTCACTCAATAAAGAATTCCCGTTACAAAAACAAAACAAAACAAAGCTAAACAAATTCCTCTCCTGTGTCTGAAAGGAATGGTTAAACATGCAGGCCCAACTTGAACCTTATTCTCTTAAATTTTTTTTTAAAATTTTTTCATGCTCTGGGATATTGTGGAATGATTTTAAAACAGGCAAGGAAGAAATATAATTACATCAGGTAGCTGGTTTCTAATCAACCTGTGATCACCAAGTTCCAGATGGCAATGAAGAGTTCTAATTTTGCTATGTGCTGGAATTATTTATTGATCTCTATTAAGCAGCCAGCAGCTCCATATTCTGGACTGCACTTCAATACACCTAAATGATTTAGATTTGCAGTGTAAACGTGCCTGCTGCACTGCGACTGGAGACATTTCTGAAATGACATTTGATTCTGCTTTGCCTTGGTCTATTCACAGGTGGCCAGTCCTTGTTTACAGACATAAACCAGTTTTCAGTTTCTTTCACCTCTCTTCCTGCTGAAGATGTGTTGAAGCTCTGAGAGTTCAGACCAGTCCCATAATAGAAATGGTCTGGTCTGGTGTCTGATCTTTCTCTGGCTTTAGACTCTATTTAACAAAAAGTTCAGAGTGTCATCTCTTAGTGTTAGTGGACCAGAGAAGGGCAAATGGTGAGAGAGGTGGAGGATGAAGGTATGAAGAGGATTCAGAACCTAGATATGGATAGACAAGGGGTAGGGCAGCTCACATCATAAGGCCAGAGCTCAGATCCACAGGAGTCAGCTGGGCAAGGAGTTGCAGTCAGGGGTCTGGATCCAGGCAGGTGACAAGCATATGGTTCATTAAAAAATATTGGTTGAGGACCTACTAAGTGCAAAACAATATCCAGAGTCCAGGTTGCTCAGGTCAAGAGGCAGGGATCAGGGAACAAGGTAAGATGATGGGAAGAATGGAGCAAGGTAGATTGTAGAAGTTTAGGAACTGGCCAGAGCTCTGCCAGTAAGAAAACTACGACAGGGTCCATGTAGATTCATGTCAAATTACCCTTTATTTATTTCTTTTTTCTTTTTTTAACATGATCACAGGCACCTCCCAGGTAAAGCAGCCCATGTTCCCAGGGGCCTCCCTACTGGGAGGTGGGGTGGGGAAAGGGAGGAAGCACAGGATTTATTTCTGGGACTTGGGGAAGGATGCTATTATAAGCCTTAGAAGGTTTTCCTCACCCGGGCCAATCTCTCAATTCTGAAAGAACTGGAGGACAAACTCTAATGAGGCTCAGATACCATCACCCTTTCAGGCTGGGGCAGGGACCCAGTTTTCTGGCACCCAGACAAGTAGGGGGTGGGATCTGCAAGGAAGGAACTAAAAGCTCATTTATGGGACTAGGTGAGAGTTTAACTGGGAGGCGGGATATCTGTGCACAGCAGCCAGGTGGGTCCATGAATTTGTAAACTTCTGGGGCACATCCCCGAGCTTTACAAAGGGGTCTGGGACTGCCCAAAGCTCTAGCTGGCTTCCCAGCCCATCTGGCGCCTCCTCTCATAACTAACCTCTTGTGCCTGGAGTCCCGGCCCTGCAGGGCAGGCCAACTGCACGGTGCTCATCGTGGCCACTGGTATGGGCAAGTTCGAGGCGGGCGTCTCCAAGATGCCGCAGACCCGCGAGCCGCGCTGCTGGCCCACACCCTGGGTGAGAAGCAGCTGATCGTGGCCGTCAGCAACATGGAATGGACCAAGCTTACCTACAGCACCGCGCGCTTCCAGGAGATCACCAAGAAGTGAGCACCTACATTGGGAAGATCAGCTACAACCCGGCTTCCGTGGCCTTCGCGTCCATCTCGGGCTGTCACGGCGACAACATGTAGGAGCCCAGCACCAACGTGAGCGCAGGGTGGGTTCATTGGCAGGCTGCGCAGGTCCTTGGGTGGGCGTGCCGGGAGCCACGCCCCACATCTATGCTCTGCTTGCCCTCAGATGCCCTGGTTCAAGGGCTGCAAGCGCAAGAAGAGAAGCATGTCTCGCTGTGGTTTCCTATATATCCGCTATATAAAAATTCTATGTATTTACTGAATAAAATTAATAAAAGTTAACTGGCTGTCTTGATTTCTTCCAAGGAGGAAAGCATGAGGTAAATGGGGGAACTCTAGGTAGATTAACAATTTATTTAAGGCCATAGGCTTCAAAGTGTTTATGCCCTGGGTTGTGAACATGATTTAGGGTCTTACTTCCTTCTCCTACCCAGGGCTCTATCTCAAACCTAATCACCTCTGGCAGTCCTCCCTGTGAGGAAGAGGAATTGGTTTGAGATGTGAAAATACATTCACAATGGGATAGGGCAGGATCTCAGTGCCAATAGGTTAGTTCAACTCCACCTCAAATTACCCTTTAAATGTCCCCAAGAAGCTTGCAGTTTGAGCAGGGGTTCTCAAATAGTGGCCTGTAGATTTATAGCATCCTAATTTTGTGGGGCAAAAGGAGAAGGGGGGACATGAAAAATGCAGATTCAGGTGCCCCATCTCAGATACAGTGAATCAGAACCCCTGAGGATTCTGAATTTCAGAAGAAAATAAAATCACTCTCTTCCAATTGTGAGTCTTATGCACCTTTTTGAGAACCACAAATTTAAAGGGATCTTTGGGTGAACTTTTGTTGTAAATTTAAAAAATTAAATTATAAGTATACGTATATAAATAAAACATTATTGCTAAAGTTGGAACTGAAAGCCATACTTTAATAAGAATTACCGTTAAGTCTTTCACTAGATTTCTCTGTTGGCACTACGGCAGTCGCTGTTTACATTTACTACTACTGGATGCATGAAATAAGGCAGGACCTGAAGCTGGAGTTTGAGAGCCAGGGACTCTGTAATCTCCTCCTGGTCAGAAGTATCTCATTGTGAAGTAACAGAGCCTTCAGGTGAGATTGGACCTTCCTTGAGGGCAAGGACTTATTTTTTCACATATCTCTGAATGCCCTTCTCCTAATCCATCTCTGGAATAGTGTAGGGCCTTAATAAATGATTGCTCAGTTAGCTTTTGCTACTTAACAAACTACCTCCAAATTCAGTGGTTTAAAACAACTGTCTTGCTTGGGATCTGTGAGCCAGCTTCGGGTGGGCTGATCAGCTGAGTTTGGCTGTGAGATGCAGGTTGGGTCCAGCTCTGCTCTACCTGTCTCTCATCCTCCATTGATTAGCATGTCCTCCTCATGGCAATGGCAGAAGCCCAAGAGGGAAAAGGAAAACACAAGTAGCGTCTTAAAGTTTATGCACAGAACTAGCAAACTACCACTATTGTCCCCATTCAATTAGGCAAAGAAAGTTATAGGGGCAAGCCCAAAGTTATGGATTGAGAAAGTTTACATCTTTAGTGGAAAAACTTCAATTCTACATGGCAAAGAGAATAGATTCAGGGAAGGGTGAACAATTGACACCAATAGTTCAATCTACCAGAGATAGTGAATGTGAATAAAGCAAATTTTTATACTTCTTAGAGTATAATAAGAATTGGGGACAAGGGGAAGCAAGACAGTTTCAATGTGACACTGAATTACTTGCATTATAGATTCATTAGGAAGCCTAACATAAGACTAATTGTTAGGCTTGATGAAGGGTGTTACTGATAATTCATGACAGTTGACATTCTTTAACAAGCTAAGTATAGTAATATCAAGAGCCAACTATAGTTTTAAGCAGAGAGAGGAAAAAAAGATATTCTTTTTCTATACATTTTGCAACTCTCTGGGATTTGCCTGAGCAGTGAAATGCAATGGCTGTCCTAACTCACATCTGTCCTCTGGAGAACTGAAGTGAAATCCAAGCACTGATGTAGTTATGGCTACAAATGACACATTTGTGATTTAACACCTAATGAATGTCACTAAAACCTCATTAATCTTCAGTTAGACAGGCATCTTACATGTTACTACACCTTCCTCATCCTGAGAAACCATTAGTCCTTTCTGGGCAAAGGCAATAAAGTCAATAAGCAGAACTCATTGCATATCTTAAGTGCAGGTCTCTCCATAATGGTGCTTATGTGATGGGCTACCTGTGTTTCTTGATTAATGCTAGTTGATGACCTGGGACTATTCCATCATTCAGGGATCCTCATCATGTTCCCATGGCTGCTTTTATCAGCTTGAGCATTTTGAAAATCCCACTCCCTTATTACTTCAGAGGAGTGTTGCAGGGATGAAAAGGATGTGTCTGTCACTGATGAAAGAAATTGAAGATGACAGAAACAAATGGAAAGATATGCTGTGTTCATGGACTGGAGAACTAATATTGTTAAAATGATCATAATACCCAAGGCAATCTTCAGATTCAATGCAATCCCTATCAAAATACCTTTGGCATTTTCCACAGAACTAGAAAAAATAATTCTAAAATTTGTATGGAAACACAAAAGACCTCAAATAGCCAAAACAATTATTGAGAAAGAAGAACAGATCTGGAGGTATCATGCTCCCTGACTCCAGACTACACTGCAAAGCTACAGTCATCAAAACAGTATGGTACTGGCATAAAAACAGACACATAGATCAATGGAACAGAATAGAAAGCCCAGAAATAAACCCCCACACTTATGGCTGACTAATCTGTGATAAAGGAGACAAGAATATACAATGGGAAAAAGACAGTCTCTTCAATAAGTGGTGCTGAGAGAACTGGACAGCTACATGTAAAAGAATGAAATTAGAACATTCTCTAGCACCATATACAAAAATAAACTCAAAATGGATTAAAGACCTAAATATAAGACTGGAAACCATAAAACTCCCAGAAGAAAACGTAGGCAGAACATTCTTTGACATAAATAGTAGCAATATTTTTTCAGATCTGTCTCCTAAGGCAAAAGAAACAAAAGCAAAAATAAACAAATGGGACCTAATTAAAATTAAAATATTTTGCACAACAAAGGAAGCCATTGACAAAGTGAAAAGACAATCTACTGAATGTGAGAAAATACTTGCAAATGCTATGATCAGTAAGGGGTTAATATCCAAAATATAGAAACAGCTTATACAACGCAACATCAAATAAATAAATAAATAAATAACCTGGTTAAAAAATGGGTAGAAGACCTGAACAGACATTTTTCCAAAGAAGATGTACAGATGGCTAACAGGCACATGAAAAGATGTTTAACATCATTAATCATCAGAGAAATGCAAATCAAAACCACAGTGAGATATCACCTCACACCTCTCAGAATGGCTGTCATCAAAAAGACCACAAACAACAAATGTTGGTGAGGATGTGGAGAAAAGGAACCTTCCTACACTGTTGGGGGGAATGTAAATTGGTAAACTAGAACTACCATATGATCCAGCAATTCCACTCCTGGGTATATATCTGAAGAAAATGAAAACACTAATTTGAAAAGATACATGCATCCCAATGTTCACAGCAGCATTATTTACAATTGCCAATATAACGAAGCAACATAAGTGTCCATCGACAGATGAATGGATAAAGAAGGCGTGTTTTATACATATGTGTGTATGTATATATATACACACACACACATATGTATGTATATACAATGGAATACTACTCAGCCATGAAAAGAATCACATTTTGCCATTTGCAACAACATGGATGGACTTGGAGAGTATTATGCTTAGTGAAATTAGTCAGACAGAGAAAGACAAATACTGTACGATATCAATTATATGCAGAATAATTGAAAAATTATTCTGAAAAAATACAACAAACTAGTGAATATAACAAAAAAGAAACAGACTCACAGATATAGAGAACAAACTGATGGTTACCAGAGGGGAGAGGGAAAGGATGAAGCACAAGATAAGGATAGGGGATTAAGAGGTACAAACTATTATGTATAAAATAAATAAGCTACAAGGATCTATTGTACAGCACAGAGAATACAGCCAATATTTTATAACAACTATAAATGGAGTATAACCTTTAAAAATTGTGAATCGCTATGTTGTACACCTGAAACTTATATAATATCATAAATCAACTATACCTCAATTAAAAAAAGAAAAGGATTTGTCCATCGTTATTACAGGGAACAGGAAATTGGAGCAAAAATTTGAATCCCTAAATTTCCCAGAGATAAGAAATTGAAAATGCATATAATCTTGGAGTTTGGAGTTTAGTAGGTAGAACTCCATTTCAGCCTAGTGGTACAAAAACTCCTTAAGGTTCCTTGGATCTCTTGTGAATGCTATGGCCCTTGAATGACCTAATATAGGCTTTTGCTCCATCTTTGGCTTTTTTATCTTCCTAACAAGGGGAATCAAAGTAGAAAGTTAAGTGCTAAGTACTGTCAACACTTAGAACTTGAAGCTCTTATTGTTATAGTGTGTCCTTACCCTTTGAACAGAAGTAATGGTGGTGGCGGCGATGCTGGTGATGGGGTGTGTGTGTATGTGCTTCCTACTTGGTTCCCAGAAATCTTAATCCTAAAGAGAAGTCCCCTACCCCTCTTCTGTTGCCAGCTGCTTTCCACTGTGGGCCTATTTCCATCAGGCCCACAGATTCTGTATTCCCCTCCTCAGACCACCAAAGATCACTCTAAAGTTGTACCTGACAGTTGCCTATTTGAAGTTATCTGGCTCTCACAAATGGAGACCCTTTGCCACTATGTCTGTGAAGAACTCTGGCTGCCACTCACCAGTTTTTAGCCCCATGGAAACACTGAGAAGTCCTAATTAAGCTGTTTCCAGATCTTCCTCTCACCAGGAAAATGACCTTTGGGCCGCCCCCAGGAAAGATTTTTTACCTCTTATTTTGTCATTGAGGTTAATTTTCTGCATGAGGCTAAATTAACCTCAAGAGCTCATGCTTGGAAAATCATCTTTTAGAGGCAGCCAAGATTCAAGTTCAATAACTACCTAATTCCATTCTGGCTGTTTACTGTTTGCCAGCACCTTCCTTTCTGAGAGCAGATACCCTCACCTCTTTCCTGCAACTTCAGGTATCAAGGGAGAATTCCTCTAGAGATGGAATCTTTCTTTGGCATTATTTAGTGGGTTTGTATTCTTGTAAATCTTTATATGCCATATGTGGCCTCTCCACTTGTACCTGATGAATTCATCAGTGTTCTGGCAGGATTTCTAAATACAGAGAAAGGTGATTATGGAACAATTTATTATGCAATAAGCTTAGCTAGACTGCCCACAGACACATTTCAGATTATCAGTGCTAACTGGAAGCAGCAAGAGCATGGATAATTGAAATTCTCTGCTATCCCACAAATGCTATTTTAGTTGCTGTGATGGTTTTTAATGTGTCAATTTGGTTGAATCACATTTCCTGGAAATCTCTTTCCTATTGGTTTCTAGTTAGGATGAACCACTAGACAGATTTTTATAGGCGATTTTGGGGGAGCCAGTGAAGTTGCAGCCATTTTGTACCTCACATGCCTTGTCACTTATCTTCTGGCTCACCTTGTTAGCATGAGGCAGGGGTCAGGCCTGCAACTGCTCTACCCTCCTCTGGATTCTCCTTCAGCTTCTCCCTGCATGTGTGCTTAGCTCAGTGATGAAGGGTCTTGGCTTCTGCAGGACATCTACACCATTGATGTCAGATGCTACAAGAAATGACAAGGACTTCTGTCTATTTTTGTGGGCTCTAGCTCATGCTTGTGGGTTTCACCTTGTTCTTGCTCTGCACCACTTTACATCCTTCTTCCTTTCCCAACTGCCTGCCTTATGGATCTACATCTTCTATAAAATGTCCTAGTGGTTCTGCTTCTCTGCTTGACCTTGACTGATACAGCGGCTAAGGTGAAATGTCTTCCAACCAAACCATAGCAGTTGAGGAGAAAAAGACTATTGAGAAGGAGGAAAAGAAAAGGGCAGTGTTCTGATGTGTAATAAGGTCTGGACAAAAGCAACGGCCTTGGCAGATGGTATGATGCTGACTGTACTTTCCTAAGTTTGGGCTTGGACTTTCTCTTCTAATTCCTGGTTCTCTGCCTACTTTTAAGATTTTTCTCTTTAAAATTGGTTTTAAGCAATTTGATTATGATGTGCCTTGGTGTATTTTTCTTCATGTTATTGTTCTTTGTGGGGGTTTGTTCTTTTTAGATCTGTGGGTTTATAGTTTTCATCAAATCTGGGAAAATTTTGGTTATGGTCTCTTCAAATGTTTATTCTGTTACTCTAGCTCTCTCACTGTCATTCAGGGATCCTAATCACATCCTAATCACATTAGGCTGCTTAAAGTTGTCCTGATGGTCTGTTCATTTTTTCTTCCTTGTTTAAGTTCACATAGTTTCTATTGCTGTGCCTTGTGTTGGTTGATCTTTCCTTCTGCAATATCTAATCTGCCATTAATCCCTCCAGTGTATTTTTTCATCTCAGATTTTATAGTTTTAATCTTTAGAAATTTGACCTGAGTCTTTCTTTTTAAAAAATATCTTTTTATAACTTTCATGACTACTTAATATTGCGAAATAAAAGTCATATTTTTATGGCAAGACAAGAGAAATTTAAACAAAAATTCTTCTCTGCCCTTTGTCCTCCTCTCTCCCTGCACTGTGCATTGTGTATCGGCATCATGCGTCAACAAAACCTCCCCCATGGGCAGGAATACCTGCTCAACCATAAAGAGCAACATTCCCCTAACATCAACAAGACAACTCCTTAAAAGATAACATTCCTTCTTGATCTTGTAAAGGTGTCGCATGACCCACCATGATGATGCTTAGACCTGGATTATGTAAACTGTCAATAACACGTCATTTGATGTACAGCCCTCTGTCTCAAAAAACTTATATAACTGTGCCTTGACTTCTAACCAGTGGAACAGCTCTCAGAGATTTCTGAGATGCTCTTCCTGGGTTATAATCCTCAAATTTGGCTTGAATAAAATTTTCCATTTCTTTCTTAGATCAACTGATTAATATTTTATTGACAATATGCTCCATCTTTCCTCCTTCTCAAATATATGTATAGCTTTAATAACAATTCTATGTCCTTTGTCTACAAATCCTATTATTTTTGTCATTTTGAGGTCTACTTCAATGGGTTAATTTTTCTCCTCATTTTGGGTCATACTTTCCTGCTTCTTTGCATGCCTGATAATTTTTGATTGGATGCTAAACATTCGAATTTTATCTTTTTAAGTGACAGATATTTTTGTATTCCTATAAATATTCTTGAGCTTTGTTCTGGGATATTCAGAAACAGATTGATTCTTTTGAGGCTTGCTTTTGTCAGGTGGGACCAGAACAATCTTTAGTCTAGGGCTAATTTTGCTCCTCTTTTAGGCAAACCCCTTCTATTGTCCTATAAATTAAGAGGTTTTTCTATTCTCTGGGGAAATCCAAATTATTTCCAGCCTTATGTGAGCCCCTAGTGTTACTGAACCAAAACTTGGGTCTGCTCATGCATGCACAGTAAAGCCAATCTACTGACAGTGGGTTGTTATGAAGGAAAGTGCAGCATTTATTGTAAGGTACCAATACAAAGAGTTCAGATAGCTAATGCTCAAAAAGCCCAAACTCCCCAGTGGGTTTCAGTAAAGGAATTTTTAAAGGCAAGGTGAGGGAGGGGTGATCCCAGGGTATGTGATCAGCTCATGCAAAATTCTCTGATTGGTTCATGGTGAGGTAACAGGGCAGTGTCACAGGGGATAACATTATCAATCCTTAGGTTCCTCTAGGCCTGGGGGCTATGTGCTCATGGTCATCAAATAGTTAATGTCTTCCATTTGGTGGGGATTTTAGCATCTGTAAACAACTCAGGAAATGTGCAACAGATACTATTATCTAGATACTTCAGAGAGGAGCTAAAGCAGAGGATACAGGTGAGGGGTCTGTCCCCAGGAAAGCCCCATGGGGTCCTGCTCAGTTACACTAGGCTAGTTTTTCCCACATATGTACTGATTAGTACTCTATTAAAGAATCAAGGGGGAACCCTAGGCAGATCTTTTCAACTCTTTCTCAGTTCAACTCTCTCTTCTTTGGTACTCTGCCCTGTGAACCTCAGCCATCTTGTCCTGCCTGGACTCCCAATTCTGTCTCTTCAAGTCTGGGACACTGCTAGGAACCACTTGGGATCCCTCTTGTTACCGAAAAAAATTTGTGTGCCTGATGCACAGCGAGGCCAAATAAACCAACATGTTGGAGTTTGGAGCAGAGAACGGTTTATTGCAGGGCCAAGCAAGGAGAATGGGTAGCTTGTGCTAAAAAACCCTGAACTCCCTGATGGTTCTGGGGGAGAAGTTTTTGTAGGCAAAATTTGGGATGAGGACTGTAGGGTATGTGACTTTCTTTTGATTGGTTGGTGGAGAGGTAATAAGGTGGTACTCCAGGAATCTTGTGCTCAGCCTGAAGGTGCCATCCTCCATCTGGGTGGGAGCCTTAGTTCCTGCAGAAGAACTCAAAGATATTGTTATGTATATTCCTTGGGGAGGAACCAGGACCCTGCTTTATCACTGCACTATTTTTTCTTGACTGTTCCTCCCTTGTTTCTGCATTCCCTCCCTTCCTTGATTAGCAACAGTTTGAATCTGCTCTTTGGAACTCAAGGAAGGTCAAGGAGACTGAATGAAGCCTATTTCTTACAAACGAGAAATGAGGGGCATGGAAAGCTTTTTGTACCAGGTAGGGCCCCCATAGGATCCTGCTCAGTTTCACCAACTTTGGGCTGCAGTCTGGAAACTGTCCAGGTAGTATGTTGGGGCAATTGTAGGACTCACCCCTTTTCCTGTACTGCCTGATGTGTGATGTATAAAAACCTTTGCTTTGTCTATTTTTAAAGTTGTTTAGGAAGGATAAATCTAGTCCCTGTTAGTGCATCTTGGTTGGAAGTGGAAATCTCAATTTACATAGGCCAATTTTGAGATAAAGGTTTTTTCTGCTAAGTCTGTTTAACCTAAGAGTATCCTGTCATGCAAGTCAGCTACTAAAAAAATAATAAAATACACAAAAAGCCCTGTTACCACATACAATTAGTTATATGGGTAACTCATGACTTTTAAACATTTTTACAACCAGAACAAAACACAAAAATCAGTTACATGCCCAGAATGATATGAGATGGCCATTAATGTCCATAGCCTCCAATTTGAAATTTGTTTTTTATTATTATTTATATTAATTATTCTGACAAGTAAATGTAAATGTGTATGTCTAAAACACATTTATAGTAATGAGATACTATTTTTATCTATTATATAAAGAGATTGTAGCATTTTTCTATAAGAATTCATTTTTAAAGCATGCTCCTATGCTTAAAAAAAGTTAGAAAAACAACTGTCATGCTCTGTCATGGAAACTGTTTCATAGCAACAGTCCTTAAAGAATACAGAGTGGGGCATTTGAGGAACAAGGAATGAGGTAAGCACAGTGATAGAAAAAGGGCATCAACTCAAAATAATGAACAGTATCAAGTCTTAATGTTGTGTCTGGACATAGGCTTATTTCAAAAGCAACACTGTGTAGGTCCAAGATCTTAATTTTACTGGGTCCCTTTTTTCCACACTAGGATTTTCTAAACTGTGTTTCAGATGTTTTCCCAAACACAAGTTTCAGATGTTAATAGGGTAAAAGTGGTCCTGGGAATAAATAAGTTTGGAAGAAACTTTGAAAAAGCCTGCATACAATGTCCTATTACTAGACATGTCCAGTATGTACTTACATGAAAGGATCTGACAAGTACTGTTTAATCAAGCATTTTATTAAACAATATTTCCTGAGAGAAAAGTGTTATTTGCAAAATAAGTTTGGGGAACTCTGATGTAGATGTTAAAAATATTTATGATGAATGCCATTATATAGTTGTCATTATCATTAGGGTCTTTAAATGTTAAGTGTTTCTGTTGTATTTTGTCATTGTTCTAATGCTGCTCTGTGAAATAGGTAGCCACTAGCTACATGGAGCTATTTAAATTTAAATTAATTAAAATTGAATACAATTCAAAATTCAATTCCTCAGTCATACTAGTTATATTTTAAGTGGTCAATAGTGCTCATGTGGCAGGAAGCTACCTCTAGGTTTTTTTGTTTTTTTGTTTTTTTGGTCTGTTTGTCCAAAGTAAATACCTCATTAATACAAATCTTCACAAATTTCTAAAACATGCAGTATAGACACTCTTATCTAGAGTTCTCAAATACCTTTGAAAACAACAATTTATTAATCTTCATAAAAACTTTGTGAAGCACTAACCATAATTCCTTCCTGGAGAGAAGACCTCAGGTGTTGTCATTTAAGGGAAATTTTAGTTGCTGAATTTAACTTAATTGCTCAATTAGTCATTTGTGAAAGTTCCCTGTGATTCTCTGAATGTGCCATAAGCAAAAGCAAAGAATATACAAAACCTGAGACCAAATCCTCACCATTTTACGATAGAAAGTGGGGAAGTCACATGTAACTGGGTACCCTAACAGGTACAAGTAGGGATGGGCGTGTGGCATTTGCCCCAATCTTGGGGTATAAATTGAACTTTGAGCACTTCCCTCAGTGAAGGACTGGGCACTTTTCTTGGTCCTTAGTGTTAGAAATTGTCCATATTCCTATTCCAAACATCTGTTCCAGGCATGGTAGCAGTGTCAAAACTTTAACACCCACACTGTTTAGGTGTGCAAAGAAAAACATAGCTTTTTAAAAAAAAATAACTAATCTAATGAATCTTTTACAGGGGTCTCTCCCTACAGGAGGGATGGGAACAATGACTTTAAATCTGGTAATGGATGGTAACAAAACCTCTTCCAGTTTGGGTGATCCTGTTCAGGTCATACTGGCTTTCAGGTTTCTGCTCTGTCTGTTCCCCTCCAGGAGGGAGTCTGGGTGTGTATTTCTAGGACGTCCATAATGGGGAGAAGAAGGAGGATCAGGATTCACACATAAAGAAGCCCTGGATCCTTGTTGATCTCTGTCTTGAGGGGCTGCTCTGTTATGCTCTCTGGCCTTCTGAGGATTGAGTGCACCCTCTCAGTTGAGGTACTCAGAATCAGCAAATAAAAATATAGGACACCCAGTTAAATTTGAATTTCACATAAACAACAAATAAGACAGTATAAGTATGGGACTAAAAAATATTGTAAAAATCATTTGGTATTTATGTGAAATTCAAGCTTAACCAGGCCTCCTGTATTTCATCTGGCAATCCCACAGCACTGTGCATCCCCTCATGGGGTGTGCAGGGAATTCTGGGTCTCTGGCTCACCATGCACAGGTGGAGCACCATTCTCCCCCTCCCAGTAACACTCCCTAGCACCTTTGTGAAGCTGAGCTTGCGATTTCCAGGAGAGGCTTGGGTCTCTCCATCCCATGAGCTGGTTTTCTTGGGTGCTTTCATACCTACCTCACTGTTTCCTCAGCTCCATCCACACATTAGGCTCAATCCATCTCCCTTTTCCTTTCCCGACTTTACCAGAGGAAAAGGTCCAAGCTCACTTTCTCTGCTCCATCTTCTCCTTCTTCCCAGGACACAAGCTTCAGACACACAGGCTGTCCTTATGGCAGAGTGCCTACTCTCTGTGACACTAGGAAAAAATGATGACCTGGGTGGATCAGGTGTAACTCTTATTATGGGGCAGTATGAAACTAGAAACAGCCAAGGATGAAAACACCTGGTTTTAAAAGAGGATAATGTCATGATTCTCATACAAACATAAAATGAGCACACATCAAAGACTTTATTTAACTCATTAATTAATGAGGGAACCAGAAATTTATTACAAATGGTTCAAAGGAGACTCCGAAGAGCAGACACAATTATAGGCCATTAAGAATGTTGAAATGTATTTGCATTAAGCAAATTAAAAAAAAAAAGTGAATTGGCTTCTTCCATAATAGGGGGAGGGAAGCCAATTGAAATTCCTTGGGACAGAATTTGCATTTCTATGGCAGAAATTATTTGATTACTATTAGGTTTCTACAGTTAATTTCCATCTCCACAGAGTTGAAAAATAACCCAGTCAAAAGCAATGAAAATTGGAGGTAACCCAGATGGATGAGCTAGTTAGGATACTCACTAAATTTCAAAGTCTTTCTCAGTAATATTTTATAGTTTAATACATTAAAACTACTACCCTATTACAGGTGTTTATCCACTTTCTTGAGTCACCTACAGGCCCTAATTTGACCTTGCCTATGACTGATTGATTTTTCCATGGAGACACACTATTTAAGAAGCTTCCTGGTCATGAAATGGTGAAAATACCATGAATTCTGGAATCAAATATATCTGGATTTGAATCCTGGCCCTCTCAATACTAGCTTCATGACTTTGGGAAAGTCATATTATTTCTGAGCCTCATCTGTTAAATAAGTATAATAAAACCTAATCTAAGTGGTGAAGAAAATCAAATGAGGTAATGTATATGAAGTTCCCAGCACAGTACCTAGAATATAGTGGTGATCAACAATGTTTGTTGGATAGAACTGTAAAAAGGAGTTTGCTTCTGTGCCAGAGTCTTCTTGCTTTTGTTCTGTTGAATGATTATCCTTGCTATGTGCCTTCTTGGAACCGAGCAGACCTCTGCCAGCTCCCCCATCCCTCCTCCCCAAGACTGCCCCTCCATGTCTCCTGTCTCTTGTTTGTAGAACAGCTGAAGTCTCCCAGGCCTCCCAGAGTCATAAAGGAGCAGGCTCAAGCAGTTAATGGTTAGGACAATAGAGTCACAGACTCAGTATCTGATGCACATTCCCGAATTGTTTTACAGATACTGTAACTGCCAGCAGAGGGAAAAGGCTGACTGCATGATGACCAGACTGCAACCATGACATAAATTGCTCCATCTTGAGCAGTACTGAATCTATGGCTAGTACAGTTCCAAGAACTGGACTTGAGACAATGGGATTAACACTATTGCAGATAATAATCTATATCTTTCTGGGCATCAAAATAATTGTACCTTGTTCTGCTCATGTATGTAAATGGGCAACTACAACTGTCAGCAAAGAGAAGCTACAGACCCATGTCGATATCTTCCAGTCTAAGAATACGATGCCCTATGTCAGAATGAAGAAGTTACAGAAGAGGGACCTTCGCCCATGATCCCATAGAAATGGAATGATGTTCTGACAGGTGGGGATTTGTAAGCAGCTTTTGGCAGGAAAGAGCTCTCTGCAGGAGACCCCTTTGCCTTGTCACTAACCTTAAACCAGGCACCCCCATGCCCTGCTCATCTCCGGCCCCAGCCCACCTTTCAAATCTTTTGATCACACAAAACCTTGCCTAACTTGTTGGTTCTTTCTCTAGATCAAAGAAGTAGAAATAAAAAATCAGTAATTAACAGATGACCAGATATCTTCCCTAGCTTCCCCTTCAGTAATCTCGTGAACGAACTGTGTGAACATGATAGCATCTATAGAAAAACCACAAGAAGTCGACAAGCTTGCACACAAGCCTGCACACAGTGGGGGATGGTGATGACTCTGGCCCCCTATCTCAATGATTAACTGAGATTACTTTCCTTTTTCCCTTTAAAAGCTTTCATGGTTGAGCAGAATCTTCGGAGATGATTTTTGGTGGACACTGAGTCCACAGTCTTCCCAGATTGCCGGCATTCTGATTAAAAGCAACTTACCTTTCTACTTTCTCTATGTCTCTCTCGTATTGATTTTTTGAGTGGTGAGCAGCCAGACTCGAGTTCAGTAACATTCCTGCAGTGTTCCCAGAAGTCCGTTGAATGATGGATTTCTACCCCAATGACTTGGAGAGATTAAGAGACTTAGATCAATAAAGTGAATCCTCTCATTTTGTAATGAACTGAGACCCAGAAGTTAAACAAGTTGTTCAGGTCACCCAGATGGTAAAAGGGAACATGGCACAGAGGACAGGGCAGTGAGTGCAGATTCAGCTCCAGCACTTGCTTGTCTGACTTTGGATAATTTTAACAGTTACCACATATTGACTGCCTGCTATTTGCTAGGTGTGCTGGGCAAGTCACAAGCATTGTCTCATTTCAGCCTCTGATGAGCTTATGACAGGGACCCTATGATGTCAATCTGAGATTCATACTCTCATCTCTTTGGCTCTTAAACCAAAGGTACCACACCACCTTTCATTAAATTTCTTGAACTAGAGATTTTTTGCCTCCATTTTTCTAGATACTATAAAGAACGTTAAATGTAAACATACTCAACTTCCTTCACTCTTTCCTTCAAACCTGCATCTTCCCATCCTTCCTCCTCCTTTATTTCTCACACTTTGGACACTGAGGAAGAGCTATCTGTCTTTCTTCCTGGCCAAGATGAATCCCTCTACCTGACTATTGACCATCCTTCTTCTCACTTGCTCCATAACTCTGCACCATCATTCATACCCTCTCTCTCCTGGTCCCTGAAAGTGGTCCTTTCCATTGACTCAAGCCCTTAGCTTGAGAGGGGGAGTAGATCCCTATCTTGGGTGGTGATGGGTGCCTGTCCTCAAGTTGTGAAACTACCTCCTGTCATAAAGATATGAGAAGCTTTTTTTCCTTTGTACAAAGACAATTAGCTAACACAGATGATCACCCCAACTATTAGGTAAAGTTAGGATGACCTTTGTGTGTCAAATGGTGCTTTCAAGTTCTCTTACTTGAGGACTAGTTACTGTGTATCTTGAGAGCATGGGTTAATGGGTTGTATCTGCCTAGTTATATAAAAAGATGAGATTTCTTTCTGTCTTTGCACTCTCTTAGCAGATTGCCGGTAATATGCATCATATTCTGGTTTAATGCTTACTCAATAATAAGTTTATAATAAATTTTCTTTCCCCACCACCATTGAAGTGAGGATTTCTAAGTCAGGAGATTTTTTTTTAAATTTAAAAATACTTTATTGCTAAAAAACACTAACAATCATCTGAGCTTTCATCAAGTCATAATCTTTTTGCTGGTGGAGCATCTTGCCTCGATGTTGATGGCTGCTGACTGATCAGGGTGGTGGTTGCTGAACTTTGGATTGACTGTGGCAAATTTTAAAGATAAGACAACATTAAAGTCTGTGCATTGATTGACTCTTCCTTTCATGAACGATTTCTCTGTAGCATGCAATGCTGTTTGATGGAATTTTACCCACAGTATGACTTCTTTCAAAATTGGAGTCAATTTTCCCAAACCCTGCTGCTGCTTTACCAATTAAATTTATGTACAGTAATATCCTAAATCCTTGTTGTCATTTTAACAGTCTTCACAACATCTTTACCAGGAGCAGATTCCATCTCAAGAAGTCACTCTCTTTGCTCATCCATAAGAAGCAACTCCTCATACATTAAAATTCTATCATGAGACGGCAGGAATTCAGTCACATCTTGAGTCTTCTCTTCTAATTCTAGCTCTCTTGCTATTTCCATCACATCTGCAGCTTTACTTCCTCCACTAAAGTCTTGAACGCTTCAAAGTCATCCATGAGGGTTGGAATTAACTTCTTCTAAACTCTTGTTAATGTTGATATTTTGACCTCTTCCCATGAGTCATGAATGTCCTTAATGGCATCTAGAATGATGAATCCCTTCCAGAAGGTTTTCAATGTGCTTTGCCCAGATCCATCAGATGAATCACTATCTGTGGCGGTTATAACCTTATGAAAAGTATTTCTTTTTTTTTTTTTTTTTAATTAATTAATTTATTTATTTATTTTTGGGTGTGTTGGGTCTTCGTTTTTGTGCGAGGGCTTTCTCTAGTTGCGGCGAGCAGGGGCCACTCTTCATCGCGGTGCGTGGGCCTCTCACTGTCGCGGCCTCTCTTGTTGCGGAGCACAGGCTCCAGACGCGCAGGCTCAGTAGTTGTGGCTCACGGGACTAGTTGCTCCGTGGCATGTGGGATCTTCCCAGACCAGGGCTCGAACCCGTGTCCCCTGCATTGGCAGGCAGATTCTCAACCGCTGCGCCACCAGGGAAGCCCTGAAAAGTATTTCTTAAATAACAAGACTTGAAAGTTGAAATTAGTCCTTGATCCATGGGCCACCGAATGGATGTTGTGTTAGCAGCATGAAAACAATAACAATCTTGTACATCTCTATCAGAGCTCTTGGGTGACCAGGTACACTGTCAATGAGCAGTAATGTTTTGAAAGGAATCTTTTTTCCCTGAGCAATAGGTCTGAACAATGGGCTTAAAATATTCAGCAAACCATGTTGCAAACAAATGTGTTGTCCTCCAGGCTTTGTTGTTCCATTTATAGAGCACAGACAGAGTAGATTTAGAATAATCCTTAAGGGCCCTAGGATTTTCAGAATGGTAAATGAGCATTGACTTCAAATGAAAGTCACCAGCTGCATTAGCCCCTAACAAGAGAGTCAGCCTGTCCTTTGAAGCTTTGAAGCTAGACATTGACTTCTCCTCTCTAGCTATGAAAATACTAGATGGCATCTTCTTCCTATATAAGGCTGTTTAATCTACATTGAAAATCTGTTGTTTAGTGTAGCCACCTTCACTAATAATTTTAGCTAGATAATCTGGATGATTTGCTGCAGTTTCTACTTTGACACTTGCTGTATCACCTTGTACTTCTATGTTATGGTGACAGCTTCTTTCCTTAAACCTCATGAACCAAGCTCTGTTAGCTTCAAACTTTTCTTCTGCAGCTTCCTCACCTCTCTCAGCTGTCACAGAATAAAAGGAAGTCAGGGCCTTGCTCTAGATTAGATTTTGGCTTAAGGGAATGTTGTGACTTGTTTGATCTTTTATCTGACCACTAAAACATTCTCCATATCAGCAATAAGGCTGTTTTTCTTTCTTATCATTTGTGTGTTCACTGGAGGAGCACTTTTAATTTCCTTCAAGAACTTTCCCTTTGCATTCACAATGCAGCTAACGGTTTGGCACAAGAGGCCTAGTTTTCAGTCTATCTCAGCTAGGAGAAGATTTTGTATTTAATTACATTCACCAGCACATACTTGTGAAGGCTTGCTGTGGGCAACACTTCCCTTTGTTTCTGTGACATCACTCTTGTGTTCCCTCTGGGTCTATGGCTCACTATGGCTTCTTGTACTGGCTTACCTCCTTTGCCTCATCCCTTAAACAATGTGTCCTCCTAAGTTTCTCCTGAGTTCTAGTTTCTTCTTAATAAGACCAATTTCAGCCATGCTCAACATGTATGCTGTTGAGAGCTAATTTCCCTCTCTAGTCCAGATCTCATTTCCAGACTTGAACTTTGAATTGTCTATTGGACATCATCATGAAGCACCTTTTCCCATTAGCACTTCAAACTCAACATGACAGAGTAGTGGAGGAGACAGAAAGAATGTTGGTTTGCAATAAGAATTTTTGCTCCTATACTAGAGCTGAGTCATGCCCTGGCGATTAGCCCTGTAACAATGGAAAAGGTATTTCTAACCTCTCTGAGCCTCACTTTCTTCATCTAACAAATGGAAATAATGATAGCATTAGTATGAGTATTACAAGAGATAACATATATGTATAAAGAACTGGCACATAGTAGGCACTTAATAAATTGAAATTGTCATTATTATGTGTTCAAAAATAATAACAAAATAGCTTCCCTTTTTCAAATGTAGATTCCGTAACTTTTCCCCCCTTGTCTTGACTAACAGCAATAACATCCTCTTAATCTCTCAAGCCATAAAGTTGTTGACATCAAACAAATCACCTAGTCTCATGAATTGTGCCTCCTAAATATCTTTCAAATCTGTTGTGTCCTCTAACTTTGCTGTCTCTGGCCTTTATCACCTCTTGCTCAGATAACTACGATTTTTCTCCTAGACTCTATGTCACTCCTCCTCCAGCCCATTTTCATATTCAATAAATATCAGATGATGTTGTTGTTAAATAAGTAACCAGAGTGTTCTTTCTAAAATGAAAATTTGGAAAAATGTCTATTTAGGTTTTCTGCCCATTGTTTGATTGGGTTTGTTTTTTTGATATTGAGCTGCATGAGCTGCTTGTATATTTTGGAGATTAATCCTTTGTCAGTTGCTTCATTTGCAAATATTTTCTCCCATTCTGAATGTTGTCTTTTCATCTTGTTTATGGTTTCCTTTGCTGTGCAAAAGTTTTACGTTTAATTAGGTCCCATTAGTTTATTTTTGTTTTTATTTTCATTACTCTAGGAGGTGGGTCAAGAAAGATCTTGCTGTGATTTATGTCAAAGAGTGTTCTGTCTATGTTTTCCTCTAAGAGTTTTATAGTGTCTAGACTTACATTCAGGTCTTTAACCCATTTTGAATTTATTTTTGTGTATGGTGTTAGAGAGTGTTCTAATTTCATTCTTTTACATGTAGCTGGCTAACAGACACATGAAAAGATGCTCAACATCACTAATTATTAGAGAAATGCAAATCAAAACTACAATGAGGTATCACTTCACACTGGTCAGAATGGCCATTATCAAAAAATCTACAAAAATAAATGCTGGAGAGGGTGTGGAGAAAAGGGAACCCTCCTGTACTGTTGGTGGGAGTGTAAATTGATACAGCCACTATGGAAAACAGTATGGAGGTTCCTTAAAAAACTAAAAATAGAACTATCATATGACCCAGCAATCCCACTACTGGGCATATACCCAGAGAAAAACATAATTCAAAAAATACATGCACCCCAATGTTCATAGCAGCACTGTTTACAATAGCCAGAACATGGAAGCAAGCTAAATGTCCATCAACAGAGGAATGGATAAAGAAGATGTGGTACATAATATATACAATGGAATATTACTCAGCCATAAAAAGGAACAAAATTGGGCCATTTGTAGAGACGTGGATGGACCTAGAGACTGTCATACAGAGTGAAGTAAGTCAGAAAGAAGAAAACAAATATCGTATATTAATGCATATATGTGGAATCTAGAAAAATGGTATAGATGATCCTATTTGCAAAGCAGAAATAGAGACACAGATGTAGAGAACAAATGTATGGATACCAAGGGGGAAAGGGGGGAGTGGGAGGAATTGGGAGATTGGGATTGACACATATACACTATTGATACTATGTATAAAATAGACAACTAATGAGAACCTACTGTATAGCACAGGGAACTCTACTTAATGCACTGTGGTGACCTGAATGGGAAGGAAGTCCAAAAATGAGGGGATATATGTATATGTATGGCTGATTCATTTTGCTGTACAGTAGAAACTAAAACAACATTGTAAATCAACTATACTCCAATAAAAATTAATTTAAAAAATTAAAAAGCTTAAAAAAATGAAAGTTACTAAACTCTGCTTAAATATTCCTTAATAGTTACCATTTTCTGCAAGATAAAATCTACTCTCTTTATTCTGGCATATCAAATTCAGCTATAGTCATCCTCTGCCATTCTGAACACATGCCCTGTGCCCAGCCTTGCCAGAATACCTGCCATTCCCTCCCCACACCATGCTATGTCTTACCTTAGTATTTGTCCTTCCCTCTGCTGAGAATCCTCTTCTCCACATATATTCCTTGTACAGGGAGCTGCTACACATCCTTCCACACTCTGTTCAGATATCACCTCCTATTTTTCATTGAACACCCAAGACAAGGCATCTGTATTAGTTTTCTATCACCATGATAACAAATTATCACAAACTTAATGGCTTAAAACAATACAAAGTTACTATCTTACAATGTTGGAGATCACAAGTCAAAATGAGTCTCATTGAACTAAAATCAAATTGTTTTCAGAGTATATTCCTTCTGGAGGCTCTAAGGGAGAATCTGTTTCCTTGACTTTCTTTTAGCTTCTGGAGGATGTCTGTACCCCTTGTGGCTCATGATCCCCTTCCTCCATCTTCAGGGCAGTCTGGTAGCATCTTAAAATCTTTCCCTGATTCTGAAATTCTTCCTCCTTTTTCCCTTTTTTTTCTTGTAAAAGTAATTTTTTGTTGAGGTATAATTGATATACAATATATAATTAATTTTAGGTGTACAAGGTAGTGTGTTGACATTTGTATACATTGAGAAATGATCAAACAATAAGTCTATTTACCATCTGTCACCATACAATGTCAATACAATATTATTGGCTATATTCCCCATGCTGTACTTTACATTGCCATGACTTATGTGTTTCATAACCGGAAGTTTGAACTTCTTGATCTCCTTCACCCTTTTTGTCCCCCCACCTCCCCTCTGGCAACTTTGAATCTGTTTCCTGTATCTATGAGTCTGGGTTTTGTTTTATTCTGTTTGTTTATTTGTTTTGTTTTATAGATTCCACATTTAAGTGAAATCATGTGATATTTGTCTTTGTCTGACTTATTTCACTTAGCATAAGATGCTCAAGGTCCATCCATGTTGTTGCAAATGGCAAGATTTCATTCTTTTTTACAGTTGAATAATCTTTCATTGTATATACGTATACCACACTTTCTTTATAACATTCATCCATCAGTGGACATTTTGGTTCCTTCTATATCTTGTCTATTGAAAATAATACTGCAATGAACATAGGGGTGCACATATCTTTTTGAATTAGTGTTTTTGTTTTCTTTGAATAGATACAGTAGTGAAATTGTTAGATCATACCATAGATCTAATTTTTTTAATTGAAGTATAGTTGTTTTACAATATTGTGTTAGTTTCAGGTGTACAGCAAAATGATTCAGTTATAACTGTACACCTGAAACTAACACAATATTGTAAATCAACTATACTTCAATTAAAAAAATATTTTTTTTTTCAGATTCTTTTCCATTATAGTTATTACAAGATATTGAATATAGTTCCCTAATAATAGATCTATTTTTAATATTTTGAGGAAACTCCATACTGTTTTCCATAGTGGCTGCACCAATTTACACACCCACCAACAGTGCACAAATATTCCCTTTTATCTACATCCTTGCCAACACTTGTTATTTCTTTTTTGTTTTCTTATCTTTTTGATAATAGCCATTCTGACAGGTGCAAGGTGATATCTCATTGTGGTTTTGATTTGCATTTCCCAGATGATTAGTGATGTTGAGCATCTTTTCATATGCCTGTTGGCCATCTTTATGTCTTCTTTGGCGTAATGTCTGTTCAGATTCTCTGCTCATTTTTTAATCAGATTATTTGGTTTTTGTTGTTGTTATTGAGTTATTTATATATTGTGGATATTAACCCATTTTGGATATATGATTTGCAAATGTCTTCTTCCATTCAGTAGGTTTCCTTGCTGTGCAGAAGCTTTTTAGCTTGATGTCCCGTTTGTTTATATTTGCTTGTTTCCCTTACCTTTGGAGTCAGATCCAAAAAAAAAAAAAAAAAAAAATCTCTAAGACACATGTCAAGGAGATTATCGCCTATGTTTTCTTCTAGGAGTTTTATGGTTTCAGGTCTTACATTCAAATTTTTAATCCGTTTTGACTATTTTTATATACAGTGTAAGAGAGTGGTCCATTTTCTTTCTTCTGCATGTATCTGTCCAGTTTTCTCAATACTATTTATTGAAGACACTGTCATTTCCCCATTGCATATTCTTGCCTCCTTTGTCATAAATTAATTGACTTTATAGGCATGGATTTATCTCTGTGCTCTATTCTGTTCTGTTGACTTTTGTGTCTGTTTTTATGCCCAAACCATACTGTTCTGATTACTATAGCTTTGTAGTATTTTTTGAAATCAAGGAGCATGATTCCTCCAGCCCTGTTCTTTCTCAAGATTGTTTTGGTTATCTGGGGTCTTCTGTGTTTCCATACAAATTTTAGAGTTATTAGTTCTTGTTCTATGAAAAATGTCATTGGAATTTTGATAGGGATTGCATCAAATTTGTAGATTGCTTTTGGTAGTATGGACATTTTAACAATATTAGTTCTTCTATTCCATGAGCACAGATTATTTTTCCATTTATTTATGTCTTCTTCAGTTTCTTTCATCATTGTCTTTTAGTTTTCAGTGTATAGGTCTTTCATTCCTTGGTTAAATTTATTCTCAAGTTTTTAATTCTTTTTGATGTAATTGTAAATGGGATTGTTTTCTTCATTTCTCTTTGAAAGAGTTTGTTATTAGTGTATAGAAATGCAACAGATTTTGTATATTGATTTTGTATCCTACAACTTTACTGAAATCATTTATTAGTTCTGACAGTCTTTGGTGCAGTCTGTGGGGTTTTCTATAGACAGTAACATGTCATCTGCAAATTGTGACAGTTTTACTTTTTCCTTTCCAATTTGGATGACATGTTGAATAAAAGTGGCAAGAGTGGGCATCCTTGTCTTATTTCTGATCTTAGAGGAAAAGTGTTCAGCTTTTTGCTGTTGAGTATGATGTTAGCTGTAGGTTTATCATATATGACCTTTATTATATAGAGGGATGTTCCTTTTATAGGCACTTTATTGAGAATTTTTGTCATAAATAGATATTTAATTTTGCCAATTTTTTATCTGCATCTATTGAGATGATCATATGATTTTTCTGTTTCATTTTGTTAATGTGGTATGTCATATTGATTAATTTGTGGATGTTGAGCCATCTTTTCATCCCTGAAATAAATCCTACTTGATCATTGTGTATGATCCTTTTACTGTGTTTTTGAATTTGGTTTGTTAATATTTTGTTGAGGATTTTGCATCTATGTTCATCATGGCTATTGGCCTGTAATTTTCCTTTTTTGTGGTGCCCTTGTCTGGTTTTGGTATCAGGGTAATTCTAGACTCATAAAATGAGTTTGGAAGGTTTTCCTCTCAATTTTTTTGGAAGAGTTTGACAAAGATAGGTATTAAATCTTCTTTGAATGTTTTGTAGAATTCACCAGTGAAGCCACCTGGTCCTGGACTTTTGTTTATTGGGAGGTTTTTTAAATTACTGATTCAGTCTCCTAGTAATTGGTCTATTCAGATTTTCTATTTCTTCATTATTTGGTCCTGGAAGAATGTAAGTTTCTAGGAATTCATTAATTTCTTCTAGGCTATCCAGTTTGTCAGCATATAACTCATAGTAATCTGTTATGATTCTTTGTATTTCTGTGGTATCAGTTGTAAGTTCTCTTTCATTTTAATTTTATTTATTTCAGCCCTCTTTTTTTTTAAATAGGTTTGCCAATTTTGTTTATCTTTTCAAAGAACGAACTCTTAGCTTCATTGATCTTTTCTATTATTCTTTTTTTTTTTTAAAGTCTCTTTACATTTCTTTTCATTCCTATCTTTATTATTTCCTTCCTTCTATTAACTTTGGACTTCGTTTGTTCTTCTTTTTCTATTTCCTTTAGGTGTAACATTAGATTGTTTGAGATTTCTCTTGTTTCTTGAGGTAGGCCTATGAACTTCCCTCTTAGAAGCACTTTTGCTGCATCTCAAAGATTTTGGTATGTCATATTTCTGTTTCCTTTGTCTCACAGGTATTTTGAAAAATATCTCCTTTGATTTCTTCTATGTCTCAGTAGTTGTTCAGGAACACGTTGTTTAATCTCCATGTATTTGAAGTTTTTTCATATTTTTGATATCTGGTTTCATTCCACTGTGGTTGGAAAAATGCTTGATATGATTTCAATCTTCTGGAATTTATTGCGATTTGCTTTGTGGTCTAACTTGTGATCTATTCTGGATTCCATGTGCACTTGAGAAGAATGTGTGTTTTTATATATCTATTAAGTCCATCTAGTCTAACGTGTCATTTAAGACCAATGTTTTCTTATTGATTTTCTGCCTGGATGATCTATCCATTTATGTAAGTTGGGTGTTAAAGTCACCTACTCTCATTGTATAGTTGTCAATTTCTTCCTTTAGGTCTGTTAATATTTGCTTTACATTTTTGGTGCTCCTATGTTGGGTATGCACCATATATACATTTATAAATGTTATATCTTCTTGCTGGATTGACCCCTTTATCATTATGTAGTGCTCCTCTTTGTCTTTTATTATAGTCTTTGTTCTACAATCTATTTTCTCTGATATTAGTATAGTTACACCAGCTTTCTTTTCATTTCCATTTGCATAGAATATCTTTTTCCATCCATTCACTTTCAGTCTGTGTGTGCCCTTACTTCTGAAGTGAGTCTGTTTTAGGCTGTAAACAGATTTGTTTTTTTTTTTTTTTTTTTATCCATTCAACCACTCTATATCTTTTGATTGGTGAATTTAGTCTATTTACATTTAAAGTAATTATTGTATTATGTACTTAGTGCATTTTTACATTGCTTTTTGGCTGTTTTTGTAGTTCCCCTCTGTTCTTTTCTACTTTTCTTTCTCTCTTCCTGTGAGATTTGATGACTCTCTGTAATGTTATGTTTAGATTCATTTCTCACTTTCTTTGTGTATTTATGATAATTTTTTGCTATGTTGTTACTGTGATGTTCACATATATCCCTCTATGTATATAAGTTTATTTTAAGTTGATAGCAAAATTTAAATTTGAACATATTCCAAAATTCTACATTTTTACTCCACTGTCCCATTTTTTTTTTAATGTCACACTTTACATTTTTAATTTTATGTATCACTTAACAAATTATTGTACTTTTAGGTTACTTCATAGTACCTTTATAAGTGATTAATCCTCTACCTTTACTATATATTTACCTTTTTCAGTGAGAATTTTACTTTCATTTGTTTTCTTAGTATTATTGGTGCCATTTCTTTTCAGCTTAAAGTAGTTCTTGTTATGTTCCTTTAAGCCTCATTTAGTAGTGATGAACTCCTTTAGCTTTTGCTTGTTTACACAAATTTTTATGTCTCCTTTAATTCTGAACGATAACCTTGCTGGGCAGAGTATTCTTGGTTAGAAAATTGTCTTTTTTTTTCCTCTGAGCACTTTGAATATGTCATGCCACACCCTAGTCACTTGCAAAGTTCCTGCTGAGAAATCTGCAGATAGCCTTATGGGGTTTCCCTTGTATATAACAATTTCTTTTTCTCTTGCTGCTTTAAGGTTCTGTCTTTATCTTTAACTCCTGCCATTTTAGTTATAAACTGTCTCGGTATGGATATCTTTGCATTTATCTTATTTGAAACTCTCTAGGTTTCCTTTTCTGCCCCTTTCTTTCTCTCTTTTTCTTCTGATACCCCTATAATGCAAATGTTATTCCACTTGATGTTGTCCCATAGGTCCCTTAAGTATCTTTATTTATTAAGTATTTTTTCTTTTTGCTGCTCTGTCTGGGTGAGTTCTAGCTCACTGATTTACTCTTTTGTTTCATCCACTCGACTTTTAAACCTCTGTACTGTATTTTTTTGATTTGGTTATTGTATTCTTCCTCTCCGTGATTGTTGTTTGGTACTTTTTTTATTTTATTTTTTAAATCAGTCATCAATTTTATACACATCAGTGTATACATGTCAATCTCAATTGCCCAATTCAGCACACCACCATCCCCACCCCACTGCGGTTTTCCCCCCTTGGTGTCCATACGTTTGTTCTCTACATCTGTGTCTCAACTTCTGCCCTGCAAAACGGTACATCTGTACCATTTTTCTAGGTTCCACATACATGCGTTAATATACGATATTTGTTTTTCTCTTTCTGACTTACTTCACTCTGTATGACAGTCTCTAGATCCATCCACGTCTCAACAAATGACTCAATTTCGTTCCTTTTTATGGCTGAGTAATATTCCATTGTATATATGTACCACAACTTCTTTATCCATTCGTCCGTCGATGGGCATTTAGGTTGCTTCCATGACCTGGCTATTGTAAATACTGCTGCAATGAACATTGGGGTGCATGTGTCTTTCTGAATTACAGTTTTCTCTGGGTATATGCCCAGTAGTGGGATTGCTGGGTCATATGGTAATTCTATTTTTAGACTTTTAAGGAACCTCCATATTGTTCTCCATAGTGGCTGTATCAATTTACATTCCCACCAACAGTGCAAGAGGATTCCCTTTTCTGCACACCCTCTCCAGCATTTGTTTGTAGATTTTCTGATGATGCCCATTCTAACTGGTGTGAGGTGATACCTCATTGTAGTTTTGATTTGCATTTCTCTAATAATTAGTGATGTTGAGCATCTTTTCATGTGCTTCTTGGCCATCTGTATGTCTCCTTTGGAGAAATATCTATTTAGGTCTTCTACCCATTTATGGATTGGGTTGTTTGTTTCTTTAATATTGAGCTGAATGAGCTGTTTATATAGTTTGGAGATTAATTCTTTGTCCATTGATTCGTTTGCAAACACTTTCTCCCATTCTGAGGGTTGTCTTTTCGTCTTGTTTATGGTTTCCTTTGCTGTGCAAAAGCTTTGAAGTTTCATTAGGTCCCATTTGTTTATTTTTGTTTTTATTTCCATTACTCTAGGAGGTGGATCAAAAAGATATTGCTATGATTTATGTCAAAGAGTGTTCTTCCTATGCTTTCCTCTAAGAGTTTTATAGTGTCCAGTCTTACATTTAGGTCTCAAATCCATTTTGGGTTTATTTTTCTGTATGGTGTTAGGGAGTATTCTAATTTCATTCTTTTACATGTAGCTGTCCAGTTTTCCCAGCACCACTTATTGAAGGGACTGTCTTTTCGACATTGCATATCTTTGCCTCCTTTGTCATAGATTAGTTGACCATAGGTGCGTGGGTTTATCTCTGGGCTTTCTATCTTGTTCCATTGATCTATGTTTCTGTTTTTATGCCAGTACCATATTCTCTTGATTACTGTAGCTTTGTAGTATAGTCTGAAGTCAGGGAGTCTGATTCCTCCAGCTCCGTTTTTTTCCCTCAAGACTGCTTTGGCTATTCGGGGTCTTTTGTGTCTCCATACAAATTTTAAGATAATTTGTTCTAGTTCCGTAAAAAATGCCATTGGTAATTTGATAGGGATTGCATTGAATCTGTAGATTGCTTTGGGTAGTAGAGTCATTTTCACAATATTTATTCTTCCCATCCAAGAACATGGTATATCTCTCCATCTGTTGGTATCATCTTTAATTTCTTTCATCAGTGTCTTATAGTTTTCTGCATACAGGTCTTTTGTCTCCCTAGGTAGGTTTATTCCTAGGTATTTTATTCTTTTTGTTGCAATGGTAAATGGGAGTGTTTCCATAATTTCTCTTTCAGATTTTTCATCATTAGTGTATAGGAATGCAAGAGATTTCTGTGCATTAATTTTGTATCCTGCAACTTTACCAAATTCATTGATTAGCTCTAGTAGTTTTCTGGTGGCATTTTAAGGATTCTCTATGTATAGCATCATGTCATCTGCAAACAGTGACAGTTTTACTTCTTCTTTTCCAATTTAGATTCCTTTTATTTCTTTTTCTTCTCTGATTGCCATGGCTAGGACTTCCAAAACAATGTTGAAAAATAGTGGTGAGAGTGGACATCCTTGTCTTGTTCCTGATCTTAGAGGAAATGCTTTCAGTTTTTCACCATTGAGAATGATGTTTGCTGTGGGTTTGTCATATATGGCCTTTATTATGTTGAGGTAGGTTCCCTCTATGCCCACTTTCTGGAGAGTTTTTATCATAAATGGGTGTTGAATTTTGTCAAAAGCTTTTTCTGCATCTATTGAGATGATCATATGGTTTTTATTCTTCAATTTGTTAATATGGTGTATCACATTGATTGATTTGCATATATTGAAGAATCCTTGCATTCCTGGGATAAATCCCACTTGATCGTGGTGTATGATCCTTTTAATGTGTTGTTGGATTCTGTTTGTTAGTATTTTGCTGAGGATTTTTGCATCTATATTCATCAGTGATATTGGTCTGTAATTTTCTTTTTTTGTAGTGTCTTTGTCTGGTTTTAGTATCAGCGTGATGGTGGCCTCATAGAATGAGTTTGGGAGTGTTCCTTCCTCTGCATTTTTTAGGAAGAGTTTGAGAAGGATGGGTGTTAGCTCTTCTCTAAATGTTTGATAGAATTCACCTGTGAAGCCATCTGGTCCTGGACTTTTGTTTGTTGGAAGATATTTAATCACAGTTTCAATTTCATTACTTGTGATTGGTCTGTTCCTACTTTGTTTCTTCCTGGTTCAGTCTTGGAAGGTTATACCTTTCTAAGAATTTGTCCATTTCTTCCAGGTTGTCCATTTTATTGGCATAGAGTTGCTTGTAGTAGTCTCTTAGGATGCTTTGTATTTCTGCGGTGTCTGTTGTAACTTCTCCTTTTTCATTTCTAATTTTATTGATTTGAGTCCTCTCCCTCTTTATCTTGATGAGTCTGGCTAATGGCTTATCCATTTCGTTTATCTTCTCAAAGAACCAGCTTTTAGTTTTATTGATCTTTGCTATTGTTTTCTTTGTTTCTATTTCATTTATTTCCACTCTGATCTTTATGATTTCTTTCCTTCTGCTAACTTTAGGTTTTGTTTGTTCTTCTTTCTCTAGTTCCTTTAGGCGTAAGGTCAGATTGTTTACTTGAGATTTTTCTTGTTTCTTTAGGTTGGCTTGTATAGCTATAAACTTCCCTCTTAGAACTGCTTTTGCTGCATCCCATAGGTTTTGGGTCGTCGTGTTTTCATTGTCATTTGTCTCTAGGTATTTTTTGATTTCCTCTTTGATTTCTTCAGTGATCTCTTGGTTATTTAGTAACGTATTGTTTAGCCTCCATGTGTTTGTGCTTTTCACGTTTTTTTCCCTGTAATTCATTTCTAATCTCATAGCGTTGTGGTCAGAAAAGATGCTTGATAGGATGTCATTTTTCTTAAATTTACTGAGGCTTGATTTGTGACCCAAGATGTGATCTATCCTGGAGAATGTTCCGTGCGCACTTGAGAAGAAAGTGTAATCTGCTGTTTTTGGATGGAATATCCTATAAATATCAATTAAATCTATCTGGTCTATTGTGTCATTTAAAGCTTGTGTTTCCTTATTAATTTTCTGTTTGGATGATCTGTCCATTGGTGTAAATGAGGTGTTAAAGTCCCCCACTCTATTGTGTTACTGTCGATTTCCTCTTTTAGAGCTGTTAGCAGTTGCCTTATGTATTGAGGTGTTCCTATGTTGGGTGCATATATATTTATAATTGTTATATCTTCTTCTTAGATTGATCCCTTGATCATTATGTAGTGTCCTTCCTTGTCTCTTGTAATATTCTTTATTTTAAAGTCTATTTTATCTGATGTGAGTATAGCTATTCCAGCTTTCTTCTGATTTCCATTTGCATGGAATATCTTTTTCCATCCCCTCACTTTCAATCTGTATGTGTCCCTAGGTCTGAAGTGGGTCTCTTGTAGACAGCATATATATGGGTCTTGTTTTTGTATCCATTCAGCAAGCCTGTGTCTTTTGGTTGGAGTTTTTAATCCATTCATGTTTAAGGTAATTATCGATATGTATGTTCCTATGACCATTTTCTTAATTGTTTTGGGTTTGTTTTTGTAGGTCCTTTTCTTCTCTTGTGTTTCCCACTCAGAGAAGTTCCTTTAGCATTTGTTGTAGAGCTGGTTTGGTGGTGCTGAATTCTCTTAGTTTTTGCTTGTCTGTAAAGCTTTTGATTTCTCTATCGAATCTGAATGAGATCCTTGCCGGGTAGAGTAATCTTGGTTGTAGGTTCTTCCCTTTCATCACTTTAAGTATATCATGCCACTCCCTTCTGGCTTGTAGAGTTTCTGCTGAGAAATCAGCTGTTAGCCTTATGGGAGTTCCTTTGTATGTTATTTGTCATTTTTCCCTTGCTGCTTTCAATAATTTTTCTTTGTCTTTAATTTTTGCCAATTTGATTACTATGTGTCTCGGCGTGTTTCTCCTTGGGTTTATCCTGTATGGGACTCTCTGCGCTTCCTGGACTTGGGTAGCTATTTCCTTTCCCATGTTAGGGAAGTTTTCGTCTATAATCTCTTCCAATATTTTCTCTGGTACTTTCTCTCTCTCTTCTCCTTCTGGGACCCCCATAACACGAATGTTTTTGTGTTTAATGTTGTCCCAGAGGTCTCTTAGGCTGTCTTCATTTCTTTTCATTCTTTTTTCTTTAGTCTGTTCCACAGCAGTGAATTCCACCATTCTGTCTTCCAGGTCACTTATCCGTTCTTCTGCCTCAGTTATTCTGCTATTGATTCCTCCTAGTGTTGTTTTCATTTCAGTTATTGTATCGTTCATCTCTGTTTGTTTGTTCTTTAATTCTTCTAGGTCTTTGTTAAACATTTCTTGCATCTTCTTGATCTTTGCCTCCATTCTTATTCCGAGGTCCCGGATCATCTTCAGTATCATAATTCTGAATTCTTTTTTGGAAAGTTGCCTATTTCCACTTCATTTAGTTGTTTTTCTGGGGGTTTAGCTTTTTCCTTCATCTGGTATATAGCCCTCTGCCTTTTCATCTTGTCTATCTTTCTGTGAATGTGGTTTTTCTTCCACAGGCTGCAGGATTGTAGTTTTTCTTGCTTCTGCTGTCTGCCCTCTGGTGGTTGAGGCTATCTAAGAGGCTTGATAGGAGGCTCTGGTGGTGGGTAGAGCTGACTGTTGCTGTGGTGGTCAAAGCTCAGTAAAACTTTAATCCACTTGACTGTTGATGGGTGGGGCTGGGTTCCCTCCCTGTTGGTTGTTTGGCCTGAGGCAACCCAACACTGGAGCCTACCTGGGCTCTTTGGTGGGACTAATGACAGACTCTGGGAGGGCTCACGCCAAGGAGTATGTCCTTGTCCCCACGGTGAAACAGAGCCACCCCCTGCCTCTGCAGGAGACCTTCCAACACTAGCAGGTAGGTGTGGTTCAGTCTCCCCCAGGTCACTGCTGCTTCCCCTGGGTCCTGATGCACACACTATTTTGTGTGTGCCCTCCAAGAGTGGGGTCTCTGTTTCCCCCAGTCCTGTTGAAGTCCTGCAATCAATTCCCACTAGGCTTCAATGTCTGATTCTCTATGAATTCCTCCTCCCGTTGCCGGACCCCCAGGTTCGGATGCCTGACGTGGGGCTCAGAACCTTCACTCCAGTGGGTGCACTTCTGTGGTATAAGTGTTCACCAGTCTGTGAGTTACCCACCCACCAGTTATGGGATTTGATTTTACTCTGATTGTGCCCCTCCTACCATCTCATTGTGACTTCTCCTTTGTCTTTGGATGTTGGGTATTTTTTTGGTGAGTTCCAGTGTCTTCCTGTTGATGATTGTCCAGCAGCTAGTTGTGATTCTGGTGTTCTCGCAAGAGGGAGTGAGAGCACGTCCTTCTACTCTGCCATCTTGGTTCCTCTCTGTTTGGTACTTTCTTACATTTTCTATCTCTTTGTTGAAGTTCTCACTGTGTTCATCCATCCTCTCCCAGGTTCAGTGAGCCACTTTATGACATTACTTTTAATTCTATCAGGTTACTTATCTCTGTATCAGTAAGGTCTTTTTTGAGGTTTCATCTTTTTCTTTCATTTAAAAAAATTTTCTCTTTTTTCTCATTTCACTTGACTCTCTGTGTTTGTTTCTATGTATTAGGCAAAAGGGCTACTTTTCTCCATCTTGAAGGAGTGGCCTTGTGTAGGTGATGAATCTTCTCATTCAACCTTGCTTTAGCTCTTGGTTATCTCTTGAACCTTTATGGTTGTCCAAACTGTCTGACTTATTCTTGATATGTCCCTGTTTTTCAGGGTGTGCCATGACCTGTCAGTGTTCCAAGAGGGGGAGAATCTCATTTAGCACCTAATTTCAGGCTAATTGGAAGCCAGACCCTTAGGCAGCAGATTTTAAAGTTTGCAAAAATATACAGTCCTGTGGGGCAGCAATTGTCATCCCTGGTGGCCTCTAGTCCAGGAAAGATATCTGGAGGTGTCCCCTGGGCAACAGTTGCAAAAATTGGGGCTCCAGGTGACTGTATAAGCTAGTAGGCCTTATAGAGCTGTTGTGAGGCCAAAGGGGTGCACAAAGATGGTGTCTCCCTGCTTATGTACCTTGGGAGTGTTTCCTTAGCCCCTAGATGTGTGGGAAACCAGAAGCCTGTCCCCCAGGTGAAGCTCCAGGCTAAATAAATAAGCCTTTTTCACAAGAAGACTGTGGTTGTGTTTCAGTCTATTGTCTGTGCAGCACCCTGGGTTGGTAGTCTGCCTAGAACCATGCTTCCAAATGTTACAGTCCCATGGAGGTCAGTAGCAATTTGGGTCACTTGGATGTCAGCCCTACTGGTTTTCTAAGGCAGACCTTTTGGGGACCTCATCTCTCCAGTGCACATCCCAGGGGTTTGGGTGCCTGGTGTGGAGTACCAGCACCTTGCTCCTCAGGGAGAAGTACTGGACTGGTGAGATACTTCCCAATTCATGTTGCTGCACTGGGGATGGGGTTTTTGCTGATAGTCTCTGTCTTTCCTACCCATCTTGTGTTGGTCCTTGTATCCTTTGATGTGGAGAAGTAGTTCATCTAGTTTTCAGTTTTAAGAGGGAAATGATCCATATATAGCTATAGCTGTAGAGTTGGTGTGCTCATGGAAGGAGGTGAGTTCAGGATCTTCCTACACTGTCATCTTGGACCCCTGCCCATTTCTTTTTCCTTTTTAAAGAACCACTGTGATTAGATTGGACCCACTCAGATACTTCAGGATCATCTTCCTATTTGAAAGTCAGTTGATTAGCAATCTTAATTTCATCTGCAACCATAATTTTCCTTCACCATGTAACTTAATGTATTCCCAGATTCTGGGGATTAGGACATGGGAATCTTTGTGGGGAGTATCAAGGAGTCCTTGATACTCCTGTGATATTTTGTGCAAACCTAACTATAACACTTGTGACATGCACAGCAGCCTGAAGATGGCTAGAACAGGAATTGCAGAGACTTAACTTTGCTTCTTATGAGATGTGAAAACTACTTAACTCCTCTCTGCTTCAGTTTCCTCATCTGTGAAATGACGATGATAATAATATCTACTTTATAGAGGTGTTAAGAGAATTAAGCTACATTACATAACACCTATAAAGCACTTTGTAGAATGCTTGGCACAGAATAGTTGCTAAATAAATGTAATACTGTTATATATGATCATATGGCCATAAGACATCTGACACCTAGTGAATGTTGAATGTACATGAGTTGCATTCCTTTGCCTTCCTTCCTTCTCAATTTTATCTGTTTTCTATCAGATAGGAGGTGATAGAAGAGTGGAAGAAAGAAAGAAAACATCCCGTATGCATACTGGAATCAAGATCCAAGAAGAATCTTCATCTTAAACCAGCTGTCAGTGTGATGGGCAAGAAAGAGTGTAACTCCACTGTACTGTTTGACTTCACTGGATATCGAGAGTACTGCATTCAGGCTCTAATGGGCTGCCAGTAGGGATGATGTGAGTATGGGGACAGGTTAGTAAAACTAAATAAAATGTGGAGAAAGGACATTGTCTTTTGAGTTCTCTGAATGTCCGAACATCCAAAAATGGCAGATTCCATATTTCAAAGTGAACTTAGATTTCCTCAGTAATTTGCAAGTGAGGAATGCTCAGAGTATCTTCAATAGGCCAGGAACAAGTGGAGAGCATGAGAGGAATTTGATTAATTAAGTGGGCTATGATGGCCAGTGGGTCTCAGAACATTAATTTAGAAAGAATTATCAGGTTCAGTCTTTGACATGGAAGTAATGACAGCCCCAAAAGAATGCCCACCCCGTTTTTGCTGACTTTGGAGAGAATCTCCTGGTAGAGTGGCATCAAGCTTTGTATTCGGACAAAGCCCTCTGCAATTCTGACATTTCTATGTTTCACAGAGAGAGTGTAACTGTTGCCTGGCATGATAACTTCAGCCCAAAGAAATATCAGAATCTGCCTAAGCCAAATTAACTAACTATACCTAAGTCAAAATATCTTTAAAAAATACTGTTGTGCATGTGAATGTGTGTGCCAAAGTGTATCTGTGTATGTAGATGGGGAGGAAGGTCATTGTGTGTATTTAATTCCTTAGTGTGAAAGATTTGTTCCCTTTTTCTATAGATGTTTTAGTAAAGACTCAACAAGCAACATAAAATGCATGAAATCAAATGACAAAGCAATGCAAGTCAATTCTATGAGGATTCTATGCAGACATCCTTATGTGGCTAGTATATTGCAACTAGCAATTCTCAGGATATTATGTTTGTAAAATCAGGTACTTGGTTGAGAATGAGATTTTTTAAAAATTCAGGTGACTGCCATTTAAAAGTTTCTATCAGGGGGAGACCTTCAAGAAGGCAGATGAGTAAGATGTGATCATTTTCCTCCCCACAAATAAACAAAAAATACACCTACATGTGGAACAACTCTTATAGAATGTCTACTGAATGCTGGTGGATGACCTCAGACTTCCCAAAAGGCAAGAAAATCCCCACGTACTGGGGTAGGGCAAAAGAAAAAAGAAAAAACAGAGACAAAAGGATAGGGACAGGACCTGCACCTCTGGGAGGGAGCTGTGAAGGATGAAAAGGTTCCACACACTAGGGAACCCCTTCACTGGTGGGGATGGAGGGTGGATGGGGGGAAGCTTCAGAGCCATGGAGGAGAGCACAGCAACAGGGGTGCAGAGGGCAAAGCGGAGAGATTCGCACACAGAGGATTGGTGCCGACCAGGACTCACCAACCTGAGACGCTTGTCTGCTCACCCACTGGGGTGGGTGGGGGTTGGGAACTGAGGCCCGGGCTTTGGAGGTCAGACCTGAGGAAAGGACTGGGGTTGGCTGCATGAAGACAGACTGAAAGTGGCTAGTGCGCCACAGTTAGCCAGGAGGGAGTCAGGGAAAAGGTCTGACCTGCCGGAGAGGCAAGAGACCATTGTTTTGGGGTGCGCAAGGAGAGGGGATTCCTGTTCCATGTGCCCACAGAAGGTAGAGCACCACCTATGCAAGTTCCAGAGACAGTCACGAGCCACGGCTATCAGCTCAGACCCCAGAGACAGACATGAACTGATAATGCTGCCACCGCTGCCACCAAAAATCCTATGTGCAAGCGCAGGTCACTACCCACCCCCACAGGGAGCCTGTGCAGCCCGCCACTGCCAGGGTCCCGTGATCCAGGGACAACTTCCCTGGGAGAACACACAGCATGCCTCAGGCTGTTGCAATGTCACATTGGTCCCTGCTGCCTCAGGTTTGCCCCATATTCCACTTATGACTAACTACCCCTCCCTCTCCCCAGCCTGAGTGAGCAAGAGAGCCCTAATCAGCTGCTGATTTAACCCCGTCCTCTCTGGGCGGGGAACAGACACCTGAGGGCGGTCTACATGCAGAGGTGGGGCCAAATCCAAAGCTGAACCCCAGGAGCTGTGCAAACAAAGAAAAGAAAGGGAAATTTCTCCATGTAGCCTCAGGACCAGCAGATTAAATCTCCACAATCAACTTGATGTACCCTGCATCTGTGGAATACCTGAATAGATAACGAATGTTCCAAAAATTGAGGCGGTGGACTCTGGGAGCAACTGTAGATTTGGGGTTTGCTTTCTGCATTTGATTTGTTTCTGGTTTTATGTTTATCTTAGTTTAGTTTTTAGTGCTTGTTATCATTGGTGCATTTGCTTATTGGTTTGGTTGCTCTCTTCCTTTTTTTATTTTTTACTTTATTTTATTTTATTATTATTTTTATTATTTTATTTTTTTCCCCTTTTTTCTCTTGTGACTGTGACTGTGTATGTGTGACTGTGACTGTGTATGTGTATGTTTCTTTGTGTGGTTTTGTCTGTTTAGTTTTGCTTTTACCATTTGTCCTAGGTTTCTGTCTGTTCATTTCTTTTTGTTGTTTATTTGTTGTTGTTGTTTTCTTTTTATGAGTGTGTGTGTATGTTTCTTTGTGTGATTTTGTCTGTTTAGTTTTGCTTTTACCATTTGGTTTGGGGTTCTATCTGTTCGTTTTTGGTTTTTTTTTCTTCCTTTTCTTCCGAGCTGTGTGGCTGGCAGGGTCTTGGTGCTCTGGCTGGGTGTCAGGCCTGAGTCTCCGAGGTGGGAGAGCTGAGTCCAGGACACTTGACCACCAGAGACCTTCTGGCCCCACATAATATCAATTGGCAAGAGCTGTACCAGAGATCTCCATCTCAAAACTAAGACCCAGCTCCACCAAACAGGCAGCAAGCTCCAGTGCTGGATGCCCCATGTCAAACAGCTAGCAAGATAGGAACACAACCCCATCCATTAGCAGAAAGGCTGCTTAAACTCATACTAAGCTCACAGACACCCCAAAACACACCACAGGACATGGCTGTGCCCACCAGAAGGACAATATCAAGCTCCACCCAACAGAACACAGGAACCAGTCCCCTCCACCAGGAAGCCTACACAAGCCACTGAACCAACCTCACCCACTGGGGGCAGACACCAAAAACAACGGGAACTACAAACCTGCAGCTGGCGAAAAGGAGACCCCAATCACAGTAAGTAAAGCAAAATGAGAAGACAGAGAAATACGCAGCCGATGAAGGAGCAAGGTAAAAACCCACCAGACCAAACAAATGAAGAGGAAATAGGCAGTCTACTTGAAAAAGAATTCAGAGTAATGATAGTAAAGATGATCCAAAATCTCAGAGATAGAAAGGAGAAAATACAAGAAACGTTTAACAAGGACTTAGAATAACTGAAGAGCAAACAAACAATGATGAACAACACAATAAATGAAATTAAAAATACTCTAAAAGAAATCAATAGCAGAATAACAGAGGCAGAAGAACGGATAAGTGAGCTGGAAGATAAAATAGTGGAAATAACTGCCGCAGAGCAGAATAAAGAAATGAATAAAAGAATGAAAAGAATTGAGGACAGTCTCAGAGACCTCTGGGACAACATTAAATGCACCAACTTTTGAATTATAGAGGTCCCAGAAGAAGAAGAGAAAAAGAAAGGGTCTGAGAAAGTATTTGAAGAGATTATAGTTGAAAACTTCCCTAACATGGGAAAGGAAATAGTCAATCAGTCCAGGAAGCACAGAGAGCCCAATACAGGATAAATCCAAGGAGAAACACGCCAAGACACATTAATCAAACTATCAAAAATTAAATACAAAGAAAACATATTAAAAGCAGCAAGGGAAAAGCAACACATAACATCCAAGGGAATCCCCATAAGGTTAGCAGATGATGTTTCAGCAGAACTCTGCAGGCCTGAAGGGAGTGGCAAGACATATTTAAAGTGATGAAAGGGAAAAACTTACAACCAAGATTACTCTACCCAGCAAGGATCTCCTTCAGATTGGACAGAGAAATTAAAACCTTTACAGACAAGCAAAAACTAAGAGAATTCAGCACCACCAAACCGGCTTTACAACAAATGCTAAAGGAACTTCCCTAGGCAGGAAACACAAGAGAAGGAAAAAACCTACAAAAACAAACCCAAAACAATTAAGAAAATGGTAATAGGAACATACATATTGATAATCACCTCAAATGTAAATGGATTAAATGCTCCAACCAAAAGACACTGGCTGAATGGACACAAAAACAAGAACCATATATATGCTGTCTACAAGAGACCCACTTCAGACCTAGGGACACATACAGACTGAAAATGAGGGGATGGAAAAAGATATTCCATGTAAATGGAAATCAAAGGAAAGCTGGAGTAGCAATTCTCATATCAGACAAAATAGACTTTAAAATAAAGACTATTACAAGAGAAAAAAAAGGACACTACATAATGATCAAGGGATCAATCCAAGAAGAAGATATAACAATTGTAAATATTTAAGCACCCAACATAGGAGCACCTCAATGCATAAGGCAATTGCTAACAGCCATAAAAGGGGAAATCGACAGTAACACAATCATAGTAGGGGACTTTAACACCCTACTTTCACCAATGGACAGATCATCCAAAATGAAAATAAGTAAGCTAACACAAGCTTTAAATGATACATTAAACAAGTTGTACTTAATTGATATTTATAGGACATTCCATCCAAAAACAACAGAATACACTTTCTTTTCAAGTGCTCATGGAACATTCTCCAGGATAGATCATATCTTGGGTCAAAAATCAAGCCTTGGTAAATTGTAAAAAAATTAAATCATTTCAAGTGTCTTTTCCAACCACAACGCTATGAGACTAGATATCAATTACAGGGAAAAATCTGTAAAAAATACAAATACATGGAAGCTAAACAACACACTACTAAATAACCAAGAGATCACTGAAGAAATCAAAGAGGAAATCAAAAAATACCTAGAAACAAATGACAATGAAAACACGACAACCCAAAACCTATGGGATGCAGCAAAAGCAGTTCTAAGAGGGAAGTTTAAGCAATACAATCCTACCTCAAGAAACAAGAAACATCTCAAATAAGCAACCTAACCTTATACCTAAAGCAATTAGAGAAAGAAGAACAAAAAACCCCCAAAGTTAGCAGAACGAAAGAAATTATAAAGATCAGGTCAGAAATAAATGAAAAAGAAATGAAGGAAACGATAGCAAAGATCAATAAAACTAAAAGCTGGTTCTTTGAGAAGATACACAAAATTGATAAACCACTAACCAGGCTCATCAAGAAAAAAAAGAAGCCTCAAATCAATAGAATTAGAAATGAAAAAGGAGAAGTAACAACTGACATTGAAGAAATACAAAGTATCATGAGAGACTACTAAAAGCAATTATATTCCAATAAAATGGACAACCTGGAAGAAATGGACAAATTCTTAGAAAAGTACAACCTTCCAAAACGGAAGCAGGAAGAAATAGAAAATATGAACAGACCAATCACAAGTAATGAAATTGAAACTGTGATTAAAAATTCTTCCAACAGACAAAAGTCCAGGACCATATGGCTTCACAGGTGAATTCTATCAAACATTTAGAGAAGAGCTAACACCCATCCTTCTCAAACTCTTCCAAAATATAGCAGAGGGAGGAACACTCCCAAACTCATTCTATGAGGCCACCATCACCCTGATACCAAAACCAGACAAAGATGTCACAAAAGAAGAAAACTACAGACCAATATCACTGATGAACATAGATGCAAAAATCCCTCCCAAAATACTAGCAATCAGAATCCAACAGCATATTAAAAGGATCATACACCATGATCAAGTGGGGGTTATCCCAGCAGTGCAAGGATTCTTCAATGGACGCAAATCAATCAATGTGATACACCTTATTAACACACTGAAGGTTTAAAACCATATAATAATCTCAATAGATGTAGAAAAAGCTTTTGACAAAATTCAACACCCATTTATGATAAAAACGCTCAAGAAAGTGGGCATAGAGGGAACCTACGTCAACGTAATAAAGGCCATATATGACAAACTCACAGCCAACGTCGTTCTCAATGGTAAAAAACTGAAAGCATTTCCTCTAAGATCAGGAACAAGACAAGGTTGCCCACTCTCACCATTATTATTCAACATAGCTTTGGAAGTTTTAGCCACAGCAATCAGAGAAGAAAAAGAAATAAAAGGAATCCAAATTGGAAAAGAAGAAGTAAAACTGTCAGTGTTTGTAGATGACATGATACTATACTTAGAGAATCCTAAGGATGCTACCAGAAAACTACTAGAGCTAATCAATGAATTTGGTAAAGTAGCAGGATACAAAATTAATGCAGAGAAATCTCTTGCATTCCTATACACTAATGATGAAAAATCTGAAAGAGAAATTAATGAAACACTCCAATTTACCATTGCAACAAAAAGAATAAAATACCTAGGAATAAACCTACCTAAGGAGGCAAAAGACCTGCATGCAGAAAACGATCAGACACTGATGAAAGAAATGAAAGGTGATACAAATAGTTGGACAGATATACCATGTTCTTGGATTGGAAGTATTAACATTGTGAAAACGACTATACTACCCAAAGCAATCTACAGATTCAATACAATCCCTATCAAACTACCAATGGCATTTTTCACAGAACTAGAACAAAAAATGTTACATTTTGTATGGAAACACAAAAGACCCTGAATAACCAAAGCAATCTTGAGAAAGAAAAATGGAGCTGGAGAAATCAGGCTCCCTGACTTCAGACTATACTACAAAGCTACAGTAATCAAGACAGCATGGTACTGGCACAAAAACAGAAATATAGACCAATGTAACAGGATAGAAAGCTCAGAGATAAACCCACACACATGTTGTCACCTTATCTTTGACAAAGGGGGCAAGAATATACAGTGGAGAAAAGACAGCCTCTTCAATAAGTGACGCTGGGAAACCTGGACAGCTACATGTAAAAGAATGAAATTAGAACACTCCCTAACACCATACACAAAAATAAACTCAAAATGAATTAAAGACCTAAATGTAAGGCCAGACACTACAAAACTCTTAGAGGAAAACATGGGCAGAACACTCTATGACATAAATCACAGGAAGATCCTTTTTGACCCAGCTCCTAGAGAAATGGAAATAAAAACAAAAATAAACATATGGGACCTAATGAAACTTAAAAGCTTTTGCACAGCAAAGGAAACCATAAACAAGATGAAAGGACAACCCTCAGAATGGGAGAACATATTTGCAAATGAAGCAACTGACAAAGGATTAATCTCCAAAATATACAAACAGCTCAATATCAGAAAAACAGAAAAGCCAATCAAAAAATGGGTGGAAGACCTAAATAGACATTTCTCCAAAGAAGATATACAGATTTCCAACAAATACATGAAAGGATTCTTAGCATCACTAATCATTAGAGAAATGCAAATCAAAACCACAATGAGGTATCACCTCACACCACTCAGAATGGGCATCATCAAAAAATGTATAAACAATAAATGCTGGAGAGGGTGTGGAGAAAAGGGAACCCTCTTGCACTGTTGGTGGGAATGTAAATTGATACAGCCTACATTTTGGAGGTTCCTTAAAAAACTAAAAATAGAACTACCATGTGACCTAGCAATCCCACTTCTGGAGTTATACCCTGAGAAAATCATAATTCAAAATGAGACAAGTACCACAATGTTTATTACAGCACTATTTACAATAGCCAGGACATGGAAGCAAGCTAAGTGTCCATCAACAGATGAATGGATAAAGAAGATGTGGCACATATATACAATGAAGTATTACTCAGCCATAAAAAGAAATGAAATTGAGTTATTTGTAGTGAGGTGGATGGACCTAGAGTCTGTCATACAGAGTGAAGTAAATCAGGAAGAGAAAAACAAATACCATATGGTAACACATATATATGGAATCTAAAAAAAAAAAAGGTTCTGGTGAGTCTTGGGGCAGGACAGGAATAAAGATGCAGACGTAGAGAATGAACTTGAGGACACAGGGAGGGGGAAGTGTAAGCTGGTATTAAGTGAGAGAGTAGCATTGACATATATACACTACCAAATGTAAAATAGGTAGCTAGTGGGAAGCAGCTGCATCGCACAGGTAGATCAGCTTGGTGCTTTGGGACCACCTAGAGGGGTGGAATAGGAAATGTGGAAGGGAGGTACAAGAGGGAGGGAATATGGGGATATATGTATACATATAGCTGATTCACTTTGTTATACAGCAGAAACTAACACAACATTGTAAAGCAATTATACTCCAATAAAGATGTTAAAAATAAATAAATAAAAAGTTTCTATCAGTGTTCTGAACCAAAGCAGGAGAATTCCTTTCACCTTTGAGACAGACTTCTTTTTTTTAAAATGTATGAGTTCTGTTTAGTGTCGTTAGCTGGATGTATTCATTTTCTTGGTTAATGATAGTAGAAACCAAGTTTGTGAGCATCAGAAGAAAAAGAATTAGAATAAGTAGCTCATGGAATTGATGAAAGCATTGGAGAACTAGGTTCAGAAAATAAATATGCAAGAACTAAGGAATATTTTCTAGCTGACAACAGAGATAGGTCATGACACAAGAACACCGTGCCTGGGAAACCACTGCTACCAGTGATCCTGACCACTGCTGCCCCCACTATTTTGGATGGTAGTCACTGGAGGTCACCACTCACCACCAGAATAAGGTCTAATAAAGCTTCCTTTTCATTTGCTCCTGAATTGAAGCTCTGGCAAGGACTCCATAATTGTCCAAGATTAGATCATGAACACAACTGACTGCCTATGCCCTGTTTTCCTCTAAGACCCACAGGATGGTGGGTTTCCCAAATATAACAACTCACCAACCAACGAACCAACCAATAAACTTCAAATATCAAGTATCTACTACATACAGAATTTTCCCTCAAAGTTTTGTTTTAATCCATGCTATCCCTAATGACCATGTAATTGATAGTCCAAATCAGGGTCACTCTGAGTGTGAAAGCTGGTGCTGGGATAACATAGGTGTAAATTAGAACTGTCCTGGGCAAACTGAGATAAATGATTGTCCTACCTATATCTGAACAGTTATTACTTGCCCTTAAGGGTTATGTTTTTGTCTTACCTAAGAATTTGCTTATAGTGCACAGCATGCTGAAATATAGCAAGAAGGTCTGATCTTCTCTTTAATTCAAGATGGGGGAAAAAACCCTGTGATGAAGAATGGAACTGAATTTGGTACAGCTCTATATCCACTGGGAGTCATAAAGGTAGAAATGTTGAAGACTGAACCCCCCAGCCTTTGGACCTCTACTGTGTGTTTTTGTGACTGAGTGGTCTGGATCTCAGGACAGTGGGCTTGGATGTACCCTGAATAAAATGGATGTGCTGTTCATCAAAAATCCTGAAGCAACAAAGGAAGAAGGCCTTGGTAAGAGGTGGGGAAATATATTTTTCTATTTATAGCATGAAATGTCTCATTGGATCTACACTCTAAAGTTTGGAGATTCCTGTTAGTGGTGGGGTGGGAGAAATTGCTTTTGGGAGCTCAGAAGGAACTCTGAGGTCAGGTTTCATTATGATGTACCCAGGTTTGGTTTCTATGTACTCATCATGCTTGGTTTTATAGCCCTTTTTGAATCCATGGCTTGATGATATCTTTCATTTGTTTTGGAAAATTCTCACTTTTTTGGGAAATGATCTCAAACTTCCAGAAAGTTACAATAACAATACAAAAAACTTTTTTCTCTGAACCATTAAGGTTGAGCTGCCAACATGATGCCCTATAACCCTTGAATAGTTTAATGTGTATTACCTGCAAATGAGAACGTTCTACAAAACTATAGTGCAACCATAAAAATCAAGAAATTAACTTTAGCTTACTACTACCATCTAATCCTCAGGTTACATTCAAGTTTCATCAGTAGTCCCAATAATGCCTTCTATATCAGAAAGATCAAGTCTAGAACTTTGCATTTAAATTTCATGTCTTTAGTCTCCTTTAGTGTAGGACAACTTTCCATCCTTCGAGTTTTTTTCTTGGTTTTCATGACTTTGACACTTTGGAAGATTACACGAATTGCTTTGTAGAATGTCCCTCAGTTTGAGTTTGTCTGTTTTCTCATCATTAGATTCAGTGTATGCGTCTTTGGCAGGGGTGTCATACATTATTTTCTCATTGCATCTTGTCAGATGACTCATGATTTTGACTTAGGGATGATGCTCACATTGACTTCATGATTAAGGTAGTTCTCCCAGGCTTCTCACCTGTAAAGCTGCACTTTCCCTTTAGTAATTAGTACATAATTTGTAGGCAGGTACCTAAAGACTAGTAAATATCTCATTCCCCCTCAAAATTTCAATGTATTCAGTTATTATTTATATTAACATGGTGTCATGAATCCCTACTTTGTTCAATAGGTCATAATCTGTTATTGTCATGAACAATGACCCTCCAAAACAAGGTCCTACTGTACTGCACAGAGAACTGTATTCAATATCCTATGATAAACCATAATGGAAAAGAATATTTAAAAAATACATAGATATGTATAACTGAATCACTTTGCTGTACAGTAGTAATTAACACATTATAAATCAACTATACTTCATTAAAAAACAAAACAAAACAAATAACAATGAACCACCCCCAGGTGAGCCAGATCCCTTTAAGGAGACTTCCTGGATGTCCCTCACAACACTTCTGCTTACATGTCATGAGTCAGAACTATTCAAACAACCCCACGCAACAGCAGTGGATCCTAGGAAAAGCCTTTTATTCCAGGTGTCAATGTGCCCAGCTAAGATCAGTATTCTCTTAGCAGGAAAAATGGAGAGAATGGATATGGGGAGGCAACTAGCAGCCTCTGCCACTGTGGCTTAAAAAATAAAAATCCATATGAGGATTTCTTGGTGTATTCTGGAATATTATTTCTTAGCAACATTTATGAAAATAGAGAAGATATGCATATTAATCACAATTTTAAGGCACTATATCCAGAGTTTTTTAAAAATAGTTACATATTTTTCAAATAAATAGTACTCCTCTGAAGGTTTGCAAAACAGGGTAAAATGTAAAGAAATGTGCATTGTGTTCCAATTTTCGTTATTGATCTGCTTTGTAACATTTGGGAAAGTCACTTGAAATGTCTGCGTGACTGTCTCTTTATTGGTAATTGAAAGAATGCCTGTATAAGGAGGTATTGTTAAGTCTAGAAAGTGAGAGAATTTCTAGGGCTAAAGGTACTCTCTCAGTAAACACATAAACACATCATCATTTTTGAGAGGGGCACTAGGCTATGTTTAGTGATGAGTAACTTTGTCAAATTATATAAAATAGATTTAATGCTAGACATTTTTGGGGTAAAGCAAATATTAACTTTTATTGTTAAAGTGTGTTCCCATGGATAGAAATGCCTCATTTTCCTCATCCATTAAATGACTCAATAATCTTTACCTCCCAGAATTATTGTGAGGATTAAATGTGACAGCATATGAAATGTGATTTTCACAGTGTCTGGCCCATAGTATGTACCTGATAAGTAGTATTTATTAATTTTACAATAATAATATTTTTATGATTAGAGGGTATCTGTACTTGTCTATGTAAAGGAATATACTAGTGTCAAAACAGGGATAAGGCTTTGGTCACTTATGTTAAGTGATTCACTACTCTGATAAAAATTCACAAAAATGAAACTGTGCTAAATAGCTTTGTTGAAAAAAATATGGTTCCCACTGTACTACTAGTTTTCATAAATAAGCCAAGCTGAAAGAGGCGTGACAGGGCTCTAGGGCCTATGCTATCATACCTCCCGGCAGCGTTTTCCTTACTACCTGAGGGTACATTGGATCCCGGGGAGTTCTAGTTCATCATCTACAGAAAATACTGGAAGAAAAGATACTAGAAAAGTTTATTTTAAAAATCAGTCAAAACCAGGTTCAACTGGAACTCATGTTCTAGCATTTTTAATGCCTTGGTCTTTCCCACTGCTATTTGTGTAATATTGGAACTCTGGTGTTGATACAAGTCTATAAATCAGAAATACTCTCTTCTGTCTTGATTTCATTGTGGTTAAAATGAGATAAATCTAGTTGAATGAGAACAATTAGATTATAATAATAGAATTCCTCCTTTGGGTCCTTCCTCAGTACCTGCGATTTGACCTTACCTAAAAAGAATTTCAGAACTAAAACTATCATATGAATAAAAACTGAGAGCACATACTTTTGAAGGTATTTCAATCCCTGTGAAATTTGTAGGCATATTAACCTCCCACAACTGGAGATGTTATAAAGCAAGTACTTAGCATTGCATTATCAAGATGATAATTCTAACAGCACAATGGCATAAAAATATGACACCTGGAAGACAATATACAGCATGTAAGAAATAAAATTTATCTAAAACTTGTTTATCCTTGGGTGATCAAGCCCTAACGTTTGCAGAAAAGGTGCATATAAATGTAGGAGTGAATCAAAGAAGAAGAAAAAAATTAGTTCTTCAAAGAACATTTTTGCGCAAATGTTGCCACTCAATAGAGAAAAAGCAATTATGGCCCCATGAGTCAGTTAAGATGGAATGTTGTTCTAATGAAAGTAACAAATAAACAGAAATCTTCCAGTCTTGAGATCTATCCCTTGCCAGGGTTTTGGGACACAAGTGACTCACTGTCACTATTTTTACTTAAAGGAATGCATCTCCCCTGCTCCTCCCCCCACAAAAAAAAAACAAAACCAAAAAAAAAAAAAAGAAAGAGAAGAGGAGTCAGACAGAGAGAAATGCAAAAGTAGGACGGGAAGGAAAGGGCACACCAAAGAGCATAACAGGTTATTTTCTTCAAGGTGGGAGAAGTTCATCAGGGAATCCTTCACTGGAGCCTTTATGAAGTCTTCAGCGATGTACAAAGTGTGGGGTGGCACTGCTGATGCACAGTGATTTTTAAAAGGCAGACACACTTTTACTTAGTTTTATTAATGTCTTTGCATTCTCTACAGACAATGCCTTCTTGCTTCCATGGGGACTGACCATTCTCTCCACTCTGTCCTTGGTATGTCCCTGGAGGAGCTTTGAGTTTTATAAAATAAGCCATTTAAAGTTATACTTACATAAGGGAGTTTAGAGAGCAGAGTGGAGTGCAGCTTAATTTCAAAAGGTAATTAATCAGGTGTTTTTTAAAGGCCACTGCTTTTCCTGACTTGCTGTTTGTTCTCCATCATCTGTCTTGGATCACTTGTGCTGTCTGTTTTTCAGGCTCTGTATTGCTGAAGTCACTTATGCATTTCATGATCCATGAAACTGCTTTAGCAATGAAATGACATACCCAATCCAGGGTTCAAAGCAAATTTTTATGTCCCCTCTAGGTCAGAATCCAAACTATGGAAGAAATAGGGATGTAACAACTTTACAAAGTAGTCAAGCCTTCTAAAAGTCTACCTAGCCAGGTAATTACATAGTTCTCCCCCTATTAAACAAAGAAAATAAAAAAGCACAACATAAAAGATTTTTTCCTAAACATACATGTTTATTATGGAAAATATAGTAAGCCCCAAAGAAGAAAAAAGAAGGCAACTATAATTCCACTACTTAGAGATAACTATTACTTCTTTGGGTATATGTATATTTTCAACCCTTTACATAGACTGCATATATCTATACACACACATATATACACACAGAGTACATTCATATATACGTATATAAATACATATATACATATATAGACTGTTTCACAACTTTTTCTCACTGAATAGATTATGAACATTTATCTATGTTATTACCACAGCATTCTTCTTGAAGACTTAGAATGAGGCATGTTTTCAACAGGCCTTTATTCTGTTGGAAAGATCTATTCTGACTGTAGTTAGGGCCAAGAAAAGAGGTATAAGATGATGCCTAATGTTAAGTGCAGAACTGCTCTCTTTTGCTAGACATTTTGTTCTCTTGAGATGATTAAAAGCATGATATTTCAAGATATTTGGTCATCTTCTATTAGCCTCTCCAAGAAGTGACAAAACTCGAAGGTTGTTTATGGAAGAATTGATAGTTTCATGCCTGCCTGTCAGTAGCAGAGAAAACATCAGAACAAATTCAGACTTATCTACGTGGTCCTTAGTGCGAAGGACAATCATTTGTTTAAGTTGGACTGCCTAGTGTGTTTAGTATTGGCATCAGGTCTAAGTCAGAATCTTAGAGATGTAAGGAAAATGTTCTGCCAAGTGCAGGAATCCTTTCTACAGCAGGCCCAACAGCAGGTGACAGCCTAGACTATGATCGAATTTCATAAAGGATGACTCTTCCAATTGCAATCCATGTCACTGATGGATAGTTCTAGAGATCTGGAACTTACTGCTTATGTTAACAAATTTCTGCTTCCCAATAACTCTCCTGCCTGTATCTAATGTCTGCTCTCTGGACTACCACAGATTAGTCTGTTCTGCATGAGTCTTCACACTTGCCTTTCCAGAGTCTTTTTCACCCTACAGTAAACATCCTGCTTTTTGTAATGGTTGACATACCAGCTGGTTTTCTTAGGATGCACTCCTTGTATGTTTCTTCTCTCTGAGTCATTCAGATTGAAGGGGATCTCCAAGTTTGTTCTGGTCTGTAGAGGACAGTAGCACTCAGATCTCTGATGATCAAGACCTAGAATATACATCAATAGACCTGAGACTAAATTCACTTTTTTGTTGTTGTTTTAACATCTGTGTTACTCTGTTGGATGAGAGTGAATATGAATGAATATACTGGTTATTCTCTGTTTGCTTCCCCAACAGATAGATTCTCCACTTTGTCCTCCCTGAAAGATTCCCTAGGAGTCTGAGCTCTACTGAATGTACCTCTCAGGCGGCCCTGCTCTCTAACTTCGGATTGGGCTTGGCCCCAGCAGGAACTTTAAGGGTAAGAGCAAGAAGGCATTGAACCATTTTTAAAAAGAACAGGGAATGTGTCTTACCTGTGGCCTCAGCTCCTGCTGGGAATTATGGTGCCAGTTCTTGGGTGATTCACTATTACTAGTTAGTTGCCTTTACCCTGTAAAGAGTTCCTTCATTAAACTCTTCTCAGTTAAACTCTTTGACAGTGCCAACATTTTCTGCTGGGACACAGCCTGGTATAAGGAGCATACAGGCACTAAAATGCTGAGAAATTTTTCAGATGAACTGCACCAGAAAAGATCTTCCTGCTTCTGTTTGTGTAGAACTATTTTTTTTAAACTCCAAAATATAGTATTTTGAACTTAGCTCTCAGGGAGTTCTTTATGTTGGTGTCAGCCAATCATTTCAGATGGTTGAGATCATTTAGATCTTGATTTTATTAATAATCTTAGCCTTCCTCCTCAACAATTTGCTGTGTACAAATTTTATTACTATGTGATCTCTATCTCTATCCACGGAGAGGCAGTATAGCATCGTGAGGAAAAATCAACTTCGGAGTAGATAGAGTTAGGTTTGAATGACTAACCATGTGACTTTAGAAAATTACTTAAAATGAGCTTCAATTTCTTCATCTATAAGATAAGCATAATACCTGAAAAATTTGGTGTGAGTTTAACAAAAATGTCTTTAAAGCCCTTATGTCCCTCTTGGCCCATGAGAAGCATTCAATAAATGATAGCTTGCATACAGAAATGCATGCTATCCCAAAAAGAAATAAGGGAAATAAGAATACCATTCAAGATATAAGTATAGAATAGGAGGAGTATGGATTGTGTGCGGGGGTATGGAGTGGGGAGGGGAGTAAACAAGTGAACTGACCTTCAGACTTCCCATAGAGTGGAAAGTAATTTCACTGGGAATTTCCATCATCTGAAAAGATGGTTATTTGAACATTTTTTCTTGGACCTCTCGCTTTGCTTCTCCAGCTGTCTTTGTTTATTGAGCTTTCTCTGCCTTCTCTCTTCTCTGCCCCAACCATCTCCTCCCTCCCTTAATTCAAAATTTTTCCTGCCTACTGCCAAGACATAGTACTTTATTTATCAATTTGTTCTATGTTTTTGTTTTCTAATATATTGTTTTCTGCTTTCATGTTTACTAATGCACTATTTCTGCTTTCCTAGGAGTAATTGTTCACCTTTTACTATTTTTTGTTGAATACTTATTTATTTTCATTCTGCTCTATTTTTCATACTTAGTGTTTTTATTGTCACTATTTTCTAGATATTCTACAAATTTTATTTTGATTTATTTTTGACAAAAGAATCATTTGAGAAAGCTCTTAAGTTCCCATGTTGTAATTTCTAGTTTTATTGCATTGTGATCAGAGAATATCATTTGTATTTGTAATAGCATTTATACCACATTTATACCTTTTTTAACTTTGCTCAGATTTTTTGCAGGTGGTCTAATGTGTTCGATTCTGTAAATATATCATGGACATATAACAGTTCAGTGTTTACAGTTTCTGGTTATAGGCTTTGCTATACAGTTTTAGGCATTTGTATTAAGCCTTTATATATTTTCTTTGTTGCCTTCTTTCTTTATCATGAGATGAGAGGGTAGGGTAAAGTCTCACCATCATTTCTCTTTCCATATCTCTTTGCATTTCCTGAAGTTTTATCTTCATGAAATTTTTATGCATAAAACATTGCACATACAGTTTTTATGCATAACATTTGGATTTTACCTTTTATAAGGAGATTTTCTCTTCCCCTTGATTCTGGCTATTATTTTCTTTCTTTTTTTTTTTTTTTTTGGCCACACTGCGCGGCATGCGGGATCTTAGTTCCCAGACCAGGGATCAAACCCACGCCCCCAGCAGTGGAAGCGTGGAGTCTTAACCACTGGACCGCCAGGGAAGTCCTCCCCCTTGATTCTGATTGGCCTGCTGTTAACAGCACAGGTTTAACATTCCAGGGAGAAATCTGATAAAGGGTCAGAAGGATCTCAGAGCTGCTAATAGTGGTTCAGGACCACGGACAGCTATGCCTCTAGGAACCGTCTTCCTCACTTCAGCGTCTTAAACATTGTGAATCAGAGTTAGAGAAGAGATACGGAGAGTCACCTTAAAATGATAAGTTGATTTCTGGTCTTCCGTAAGACTTAACAGAAGGCTGCTGGACTGTGCAAATCCAGAAACTGTTCAAAGTAGGGAAGTCACTCCTAGTGTCTTCAATCTTACTACCTCACTGGGCAAGATTATTCCTATTGTGAGGGAGACTGCCCTAAGCTGTTTTGGCTGAGACATGTTTCTAAAAATGCATCCAATTAACTTCCCCTGTTGTGGTTTCTTGCTCACCAAACATTATTCTGATTATAATTCAACATCCCATATAATTCTAGCTGTAGAGAGAAAATATATTAGGTATGGCAATGCTAACATTTCAGCCCATGTCAATGCAAACATTTCAGTATAATTTGGTAACTTGGCATCTGGGTTCTATACATTATTTTCTGTGTGCTTAATTAGCATAATGACTTCACTTCCAGAAATACTCATCCTTTCTCAATTGTGGGTAAATCAGCTTTTGCATATATGAGGTTAAGAGTCAGAATTGAAAACTTTATGAATTCACTAAGATATCTCTTGTGATGGTAATCTGCCAACTTGCACTTTTTCATTACTGTGCACTTTCCAAAAAGAGCGTGGACCATGTGTGAGCAAGGGGAGAGCCCTGTGGCACTCCACCAAATTCCCCTCTCCAAGTTCACATTGACTTATTAACCAATGCTCACTATCACATGAAACTGTAACTGAATCTGGGTGCCTGGCATGATGAAATGGTGTGAGATTCAAGCAGCAATATGGATATTCAAACATCTGTTTATTTCCTGGGAGAAAAATTTTAGTTAAAGAAAAGTATCTTTAAACAACTGTTTATCTTTGACTAAAGAAAAGCAAGCAAGAACTTAATTTATGGATTTGCTAATTGCTCTTCTCATCTGAGAACACTGGTGTTGAATATACGTCATTAATTTCCAGATTTTGCACTGAATAATCTCAAAGACTAAATGACATTGTGCCTACATGGGTGCCTGAGGAATGACTATAAAAGCAATCCTGGAGCTACTGAGGCTGTCACAGTGGCACTTAGCTGTTTTGTTTGGGCCTAGGGCCACTTTTTTCCCAAATAAAGTAAAATAAACTTGGTTCTTACTTATAACACATACATAAATACACTGAGGTTCATTTATATTTGAATTTTGAAAAACCTGTTACCAGGAAGGCACATCAATGCATTTTTCTTATGCTGGTAGTAATTTAAGGCAGCTCTGCTTTCTTTCTGAAGCATTTTCTTATGCCAGCAATAGGGCATCTCCAGTTTTTACGGAGAGCCTTTCTTTATGAAGTCACATGGCTACATTTAGTCAATTTCAGTCAACGATATTTACTAAATGCCACTAGAGCAGAAGTGAACACCAACAGAAAGTCATATTTTACAAAGACCTTCACCTCAGTATCCTAACCTGCCACGTCATAATAATTGTGAGGTTTCTCTTTTTTGCTGCAATTGGTCTCCTGATTGTGGCTGGAGGAATACAGGTGCCCATGTAGCCTCTTGAGAGAACTTGCATGACCTTTCTAGAAAGGAGGTTCTTGGATAATGAGTAATTTTTAAAAGCTGGAATGAGTCAGCATCAATAGCAGAAGGAAAAAAAATGAGTGTGGACAATCCAAGAAGCCATTTGGCAGGAGAAGGGTTCTGAGGGAAACCCCTGGTTTAGGAAACAACTGAGGAGTTGCTTCTGTCATATTAGGGTGGGATGGTAGGAGACTGGGAATCTTGGGGATTTAGTTGCCTAATTTCTTGCCTATATTCTGGTGCAAATGATGAGAAGCACTTCAAGGACTTCTGCTTCTGGCACTGCAGAGTATATTTGTCACATTTTGGCCATGAAGCATCCACACAATTCCTATTAGCACAGCAATATCCCTTTATTAGGAATTCTTCACTGTGGGCAGCTCTGTTGGTATGGGTGAGAGCATGTGACTTAGTTTTGGCTGCTTGGACATTTTTTTAATGGGATTTTCAACAGTGAATGAGATATGGGCAGTCTTGCTCCACAGGTGCAAGTAAACTAGAATATCCCTGGGGCAGCCTATATTTTCTGCTGCCCAGCCCTGAGGGGGAAATCCCTTTGTTCTGACCTGTTCTCCAAGCCTTGTTCTCCAACTCTTTGTCACTTCTTTGGGTCTCCCCACTCATACTTTAAAAATAAAATAAATACCTTTTTGTTAAATCTATCTAGAATACTCACATGGTCCTGACTAACTTCAAGGATGGTGTAGAAGTGCAATCCCACCATGTTTCTGGAAGCAGAACCAGCCCTGATCACTACCACAGTACACATGTACCACACGTTTATAGCTTGTCTTATAAGAGGTTACTGATATGCCCAGCTAGAAAGGAAGCTCTTAAGTGGAAAGAAATAGTTGTAAATTTCCTTTAAAAGGTTTACTTTATAATTCTGCCATGGTGGGAATGTGGAGTTCTTACTGATGAGCTCTAATTTCCTCAATAAATAAAATGAAAGACTGAGAATTGAGGTTAAAATTTGAATAACATATAGACCAAAGGAAAAAATTTAATGACCTTTTAGATAACTAAGACAAAAACAGTTGTGGCATCAACACAATTCTATTTAATTATGTATTAAATAATTTGCAGGAAAGTGAAAACAGGTTGATAGCCAAGTCAATATATCACTAAATGAGCATTTGGTCTGATTTTTTGCTGAATTGACCAAATAAAGCAGTAGTTTAAGAATCATCTAAACATAGCCATGTACCTTCAGAAAACAGAACTTGAGATAGCACTATTCCTGAAAATTGGGGCATGTAGTTAGCACTTTCGGGTTTTCAGCCTGTGAAGGAAGAATCTAAAAGGTGACACAAAGCAAGGGGGTCATTAGAAAAATGTAACTTTTTTTTTTTTTTTTTTACATTTTGGCCGCCAGATTGTGAGATCTTAGTTCCCTGACCAGGGATTGAACCCCGGGGCCATGGCAGTGAAAGTGCTGAGTCCTAACCACTGGACCACCAGGGAATTCACTGCCACTAGTCTTTCTTATAGCTTACCATCTGTTCAACGGACGGCCTTGGACTGAACATTCTTATTTTTTATTTCTCATTTTCTTACCACCTGGTCCTGACACACACATCACTCCCCTCCACGCCCCCCGCCCCAGCTCATGCAGTTTCACTCGTGTTGGCAACTTTGCTTTTATCAGGGCTTGGTCTATCAACCTACATTCTCTTTAGAGAGACAAAATAAAACCAAACTCATCTCCACCCACTTAGCCCTCGGAAACTTTAACTGCTGTGATATTTTAAAAAGTAAATAAAAGAAGTAATAAATAAAACAAGCTCACTTACTCCCTAAGTCTGGAGTTTGGTGTTAGTCTTTTGCAAAATACGTTTTGAGCCCACTGTGGTGACTACCAGAGGCTTTGGTGAGTCATGCTCAACCCAGTGAGAACAGAAGTGCTGGCATGCACCCTGAAGTATGGAGTCCCTATTTGCCCTTCAGAATGGCTGCCTGAACTAATTTATTGCTCAACTTGAAAAGCCATTTTTTTATAACTCACTGTGGTTTTACCTTGTTTGTTTCTCCTACTGTCCTGCAAAGGGTACTGAGAAATTACTTTTGTTGATTTCTCATACTGGCAGTGACTAGGGAAATCACCCATTCGTTACTACCTAACGAGGGCAAAACGGACCCGTTCTGAAGCCCAGTGCCCACCTCCCAGCACACAGACGCCTGTCTCACGCTCCCCCTTGTCTCCGGTGAGTGGAGGGCTGCCTTCAGGGGCTGTCTCCCATTTGCCTTCATCAATCTTAGGACTATATCATGCCCATGGAAATCTCAATTTCCAGTCAGCAAAGGATTCACATAAAAGTAAGATCACTGAGGTTTTTTTCCCTTCAATGGCAGTTTACATTTTCCTGGGGCTTATAAATCTCCCAGCATTTATTACACTTTCTGGTTTGATGTTAGCTTATTTGTGAAGCTGTCTGTCATCATGCTTAAAATTGAGGGGGCCCACAATCTTGCCAGGAGACGTGAGTAATTCCAACTGTCCTCCCCCCTAGCTTTTGGGCAGCAGGAAACTCTGAGTCACTGCAGATGAGCCCCTACAGCATTTAGAATGCTCTTCCACTGTGCCTCCCAACCACACTGAGCAACTAACAGAACCGTGACCGGTGTTCATGCCTCCCTTGAATTTGTTTGCTTGATTTGTCCTTGAGTGTCCTTGGAAGATTTGCTCTCTCCTTGTCCACTGGGGCTTGGACACCCCGTTCTTGGGGTTGGCTCCAAGTTGACTCTGGCCCTGACTTAGAGCAGATGCTATAGGCCAAGAAACCTACAGCCTTGGCAAAACTGGAGATGATGGATGTTTCATGTTGGGACACAGGAAGGTTGAGAACCTCTAATGAACCTGGACTACTAGTTAAAAACCACGTCAGACCCTTTAGAGTGGTTAGCCCTGGGCTATGGAATTAAGAGGGACATTTATTTTCTTTTTTAGATTCAGCTGCACTTTCTGCAATGGACGTGTATCAACAAAATACACGATGCCATTCAGAAATTGCCCCGTTGTCATGTTGCTGGTGTTATTGGGGGCGCTGTTGTATCTGATGAATAAAAATCTAGGCTGGACACTCCAAGCAAAATCAATGGACCTGATATGTGTTCTCACTTCTTAACCCCGGGGAATTTTAAATATAAAAGTATTCCATGTGATCAAATTAACAGGTTCAGAGAATGGATGGGTATTTTGGTTACTGCTTTTCTACCCTTCCTACCAGCTGCCCTGGCTCACAGCACTTTGAGAATGGCACTTATAAAGGAAACTGTGTACTTTCTTGTAAGTGGAGCGTCCAGCTCCCTCTTCTCCAGCGACTGACCCTCTCTCTGCATCAGGCTAGCTGCACTCCTAGGCCTCCTGGATTTCATCAGGGCCAGTGGAGTGGTCAGGTTTCCTTTTGTTTCTCCTCATACCCTTTCAAAGGCATTTAGTTTATGTACATATCACAGATTGCAAAATACAGTCATTTAATCCTGTTATCTGGTCTGCATGCCCCTTTGCATGGGCATGTGTTGTGACTTTGCCACTCCATCCATCAAGAGGGGCCTATTTAATGGAATCTGGACAGACCTCGCAACTTGTTTGGCCAGTAAAATATGGAGAAAGCAATGTTGTGGGACTTTCAAGGCTGGATTATAAGAGGCCTTGGAACTTCTGCTTTTACTGTCTTCGAATGCTGCTCTGATACCACTAACTTACTGGAGGATGAGAGGTCAATGGAAGGGAATCAAGGCTCTCAGTCAACTGCCAGTCACATGAATGATGCCATCTTGGACCTGACAGTCCAGTAAGCCCTTCAACTGAACACAATCAAATGAGGGAGCCCAGAAAAAATAAATCATGTGTTTAGTTTTGGGGTGGTAATTGCACAGCAATAGATAATTGAAAAGCTCGATGCCTTTTAGAGACTGAAACACCTAAATCGTATTCATGCTAACACATGGTTAGTACAGTGATGGATGTTGGAGTGGTGTTGACTGCAGGTAAGGTAAATAGGCAGTGGCCAGCACACGAGGCCTTATAGTCTATGGTCAAGAGTTTAGACTTAATCCTAAGAACAGCTATAGAAGGATTTAGGCAAGAAAGTAACCTGGTCAGATGTTCATTTTATAAAGTTACATTGACATCCATGTGGAGAATGGATTTAAAGGGGTCAAGACTGGAGGCAGGAAGACCATTTGGGAGGCTATTACTGTAGTTATTAAGAGTTGAATGTAGGCTGAGGAATAGGGCATGTGACAAAAAAAGAAAATGGATTCAAAGATTTTAGAGATATCAAAAAGGCAAAATTGGTGGGACTTGACTGGAAGAGGAAACTGGGTGGAGACTGGTGTCAGGCCTAGAGATGGAGAATTCTGGGGGCAGAGGAAATTAAATTTGGAAGGAAAGATGATGAGTTTGGTTTCTTAAATGCTTGTGGAGGAAGCATTCATATGGAGAATTCTGATGGGCGATTTTATATAGAGGACTACATTTAAAGAGGTCAGAAGAAGACTCACAATAAAATTAAAACCACCAGTAATTGTCAATTTTAAATAAACAGTATTTTCCTTTCTGGTTAAAGGTAGTACACATAGAAGTCAGAGAGCCAGAATTTTATTTTTTCTGGCCAACCTGTAGAAGAGAACACAACTTATAGAACAGAACATAAACATGGATTTTGAAAATCAACTCTAAAACTCCTAAGAGAACAAGAAAGATTCTGTTTCATGATTCATGAGGGGTGACATTTTAGAGTTGATTTCATAAGGGAATTCATTAAGCCAGTACAGAGCCATGCCATTTTAATGCCATGTAATGTTTAAGTACCTTTAGCTTTGATTTTTAAATTAGCAGAAGCAAATAAAGAGAGCTTCACTTTAACTGTGGGAAATCGCACTTCTGTACTTGAAGTGACTTCAAATTTGTCCTGATGCTGCCGTCCAAATAACCCCAGTGCTTACCAACATAATTGTTAATTTCCTGAGTAGTAAATACTTACTTTGTCTCAGTTTCTCTCCTACAAGATTGGATAGGAAAATGGGAATAGGACTTACTAATAGGTCTTACTGGTAGCCTCTGGAAGAGCTACCAGTGTAAGGAGTCAGACAAAATATGTAATAAATTGTTTTTTAGTGCCAGAAGAAACTTTAGAGATTGCTTGCCTATCCCCCTGCCTCTCACTTTCACTCTCTCTCTGTCTGTCTCTCTCTCTCTCACACACACACACCTCCCCGACACACATTCAGATGCAGACACAAAGGATATTAATAAAAGCTAGTATTTGTTGAGAAGTTTTTGTATATCAGGCACTGCTTTAAATGGTTCACATATATTAGCTCGTTTAATCCTCAAACCACAATTAAGTAGATACTATTACTATTGCTTTTTATTTTACAGATGAGGTAGCTAGGTACAGAGAGGTTAAATAACTTGCTCAAGGTTACTAAGCTAGTAACTGGTGTGGCTGAAACTCAAAGGAGGGCATCTGGCTCTGGGATCAACCCAACCAAAACAGCATAGATGTTGACAACACTGCAGGAAGTAAAAAAAGGATAAAATGAATTCTACTTGAGTTTCCCTCTAACCTTAGCCTCACTCCCAAACAAGCAGAGAGCAGATCAGGAAGGAATTATATGCAGTCCCCCGCTCCGTGCCTCCAGACCAGCCTCCTTCCCCAGACTCGGTGCCAGCTTGTGCCAAGCCCCCAGAGGGCAGTGCCGAGCTATCTACCAGGCAGACAGCACAAGCGGGGGCTGAGAAGGGCCCCATTCTTCTTTCAGACATCTCCTGTTTGATTCTCCCTCATTCCATTAAGGTCTTTCTGTACAAACAAGTAGGCTGCTCATAAAGCCTTGCCCTGGGCAGCCTACAGCAACCCCACCCTCTTACCCTGCTTTATTTTCCAAGTCTTTATTGTTACCTGACATTATATTATATTCTCATTTTAATTGTGTCCCCCTACTTGAAAAGAAGCCCTATGAGGACAGGGACTTTTCCTGTCACATCAATTATAGTTCCAGCACCTACCATAATGCCTGGCACATAGTAGGGGCTCATTAAATATTGAGTGCTGTTGGAGCTCAGGGCAGGCTGCCCTCAAATATGCCAAAGTGGCATATTGATTATTTTGAATTAAAGTTACTTGAGAAATAGCCAGTGCAAGAAGAAACTCTGACCCTCCTCTCTGTCCCCACTGAAAGCAGGAACTAAATTTCTCATTTGAAAGGTGCCTCCCTGCACCAGGAGAAAGAGAGAAAAACATTCTTATCACCACAGATAGGGAATTCAGGGCGGAGAAGTCTGACAACAAACACTGTTATTTCTTTACGAATTTACTACCCCAAGCTCAACCTCTGTTTAGATTCTTCACTAATTAAGCACCCAAGACTAAATTCCTTTGTCCTGTCAGTTCCTCACAAATGTATTGTTTCTTTGTCTAAAAAGTATAAAAGCTGCCCGCCTTGACTATTTCTATGAGAGCTCCATAGGTACCAATTAAATTAGTTTTTTTCTCCTGTTAATCTGTTTTATGTCAGTTTAATTATAGGTCCAGCGCAAGACCTCAGGAGGGGTAGGGGGGAAATTTCTCCTCAGCAGTGCATGTTGAAGAGTGTTGAGTTCAGCCTCCCCTGGTCAGGAGGACTGGGGAAAAGAGGTTTTAGCATAATTACAATGAGCATTAAAGAATTCAGCAGTTCTCAGCAAGGCCCCGAGCCAGGGTGTGTACTGAAATCTCAAGGCACCACTTACAGCCTGAATTTGTTGATTTGATCCGCATCGTGGCACAGAAGCCAGTTTAATAAGTCTTTCATTTGTTTCTCACTGGGAAGGAGCTGAGCATGGTTCCCGACTGTGGATTGACCAGGGGAGGGAGAGTTGTGGGAAGACTTGGTGGCTTCCAGGCTCAGCTTTGCCTGGACACCCATGAGGGCTCCAGTCTGCTTTGTGTTCCATCAGCTCTCCTGGGGTGAAGGCCCCACCAGGCTCTCTGAGGAAGGGCTGTTCTCTAGAACAAGGGAGGGTCTTTTCCAACAGGGAGAGCTGAACAACAGTATAGTCTTTAAGAGCTTAGGGTTTGAGCTTACATTAAAAATTGGTTCTGTTGCTTCCCTATAGTGTGGCCTTGAATGAGCTACTTAACCTCTCTGAGCCTCTCTCCTCGTCTGTTTAATGAAAAGAACTATACCTATTTTGTGAGATAGTTCTCAGGACTCAGTGAGGTAGGTGCTCACTAAACAGTAGTCTATTACAAAAGAATCACCTTATTTCTGAAGTGGGCAATTCAACCTATTTCCAGGAGATTTCTGGTGTGCTTTCAGATATCTATCAGGATTTTGTGAAAGGGTTGACTGAAATATCTTTCATGTTCCAGAATTTTCTTAAACAATAGGTTTTCCCAAAGTGCATTTCATAGACTACTCATTACCAGGATGTTAGTAGATATCACAAAAACAGAGAAATATTGCAGTGTTTATGCAGTCTGTAATCAGCTGAGTGGCTATTGCAAATATCTAAGAGAAGTATTTCCCAGTTCCCAAATTCATTAGATCACAGACTTTTCTTTTAATGGAGTGCTTGATAGAATTTACATTCCATGCAAAGTAGTGTGAGAGAAACTGCTTTCAAAGGAAAAAGACTCAGTTCTATATCAGGCGAAATAACTGGCATCTTATTGTATTAAACAATCTAGTCTCATCCAAGAAAATAAGAGCGCTGTTTGTCAATTTTAGTTTAGGTAGTGGGGACAAAGGAAAAAAGACCATTTTGAATGCTCCATACTAAGGCAGCAGGTCAGCTCCAAGTCCTGTCTTGTGGGTCAAGAGTGAAGGGAATACTGATACGGAGCAGGACCCTGTGAGGCTCCTGGGCACAAAAGCCTTTCTGAGTCCCTCATTTCTTTGATTACAGGAAAGAGTCTTCATTCACCCTCCATGACCTTTCTGGAGGTCCAATGGGTAGGTTCAAGCGGTAGTTAATTAGGATAAGGGTGGGGAGGCAAGGCAAGGGAGGGACAAACAGTCAAGGGAAACAACAGTGCAGCCTTGGGGCAGGGTCCTGGTTCCCCGTTAAGGGATACACACAACAATATCTTTGAGCTGTTTTTCAGAGACTGAAACCCCCAGCAGGTGGGAGAAGTTAACGGTTAACTGGTTAAGGACAGTGTACTGCAAGCACATAGACCCCAGACTGGTTGGAACCACAGGGTTGATGATGCTGACTCCCACTTGCCTCACAACCAACCAATCAGAAGAATGTCCACGAGCTGATCATGCCCTCTTTGAACCATTGCTATGAAACGTCTCACTACCCCCTCCAGGTTGGGACACTGTTTTGAGGGCATTAGCCCACTGTGGCCCCCTTTACCTGGCAAAGCAATAAAGCTCTTCTCTTCTACTTCACTCAAAACTCTGTATCCAAGACTTAATTCAGTGTTGGGGTACAGAGGCCAGATTCAGCTTCAGTATGATAGTGAAGTGCACTTCTATTGCTAAGACATCCTGAGAAGGATTTGTAAAGTATCTTGTAAATGGTCAATATGTTTTAAATTCAAGAGCCACAGATATGGTAACAACTACTCTTTAGGCCTCAGGGAAGCTTTAGGGAGAAGCAATTTCATACCTAAGGCACACTGATTTTAAGTGTAATATTGAAAACAGTTGTTGAAATTACGTAGAGGTTATCAGACAGCAGGTGAGATTCGAATGCCTATCACTTTCCTTGAGCTGAATCTCTGTAATGTTCTTATTTGCAAATTTATTTTGCTTAGAAAGTACATGCACTGTTAGTCAAAAATTACCTCTTGGTTTTCATGTAAGTTCTTCCTTTATTAGAATGGCTTCCAAGTCATTCATTGAGAAACAAAGCCAATTCAAAGATTTTGTCCATAGGCACAAAATGGATTTTTTAAAAGTGCTGCTGCACAAAGAATTGTAGACAAGAATTTCTGTTCCTCTTCTCTCTCCTCTCCTAAGTCCTATTTGTTTCAGGCCTGCATGCAAATGCCAACTCTATAGGCCATACGCTGTCTGAAGCACACTTGAGCCTGAAATAAACTTAACCTCTAAGCCTTGGTTTTCTCACCTGAAAATGGGGATACTTATGCCTGTCTCAGAGGACTGTTATGAGGATGGAGGGACAGAAAGTGCAGTTAGTGGCCAATGAATAGCATCTGTTATTCTGAGCATCTTTGTAGCTTTGGGTTTCAGGCTAGTGAAGAGTGTGAGGTGGCATTTTTTTTTTTAGTGCAGTGGTTAAAAAGACAATAAAAATAGAAGCATTCTTTCCCTAATGAAGTCATAGGTAGATGACCAGAATTTGTAAAGCATAAGATAGGAGCTGCTATGCCTGAAAAAGTGGGCTGGGGTGCGGGGGTGGGGAGGGGCTTCACTTGGGGGCGGGGGAGCAATCTGATCACAAGCTGCACTGCTCCTCACAGGAACTTAAGCCTCTTTGGAACAGTATTTGAAAACATGGCTCTAGCAAATCATGTTTGAAAATCAAGTATCCTGGGGCATCTTGGGGTATCTTGGGGCAGAAGCTGACCAATCTTGGAAGAAGGATGTGTTTGCTGCCAGCCAAGCCAGCAGGCCCTGGACCTGCTCTCTCCAAGCTTGGCCCTGCTTTGCCTGCAGCCAGGCCAGCTCGAGGAGGGCCTGGAGGAGCCATCTACCCTTTTGTTGTGTCCCATCTGCAGAGCCCAGGGGAAGCTTAGCATTCTCTAGGAGTTTGACTTTACACTCAGGTGGGCCTAATCACGGAGAGATGACACGGGGCCCAGGCAGAACGGCTGAGACTTCTACTGGTTGGGACCCACATCTCCTTCATACATTTCCTATCTTTCTTTGTCCATTCATCCAACAGATATTTATTATCCAGTAATAAGTATTATCCAGATACTAAGCCAGAAGCTGCAGAGAGAAGATAAATGAGACACTATCCCATCATCCAGGAACTCCTAACCTAACAGGAGGATACACATATATCCCAGCAAACACCTAATAAATATAGCACGTCTCATGAATGCTGCAAATGACATGTGCAGAGTGATGGGAGCATAGAGTGAACAGCCAGTCCAAGTTTATGTTATTAAGATGGGCAAAAACAGACACAGAGACTTAGTGTTAGAAGATCTATGTTATTTCACGCTCATTCTCATTTTTGTCCCTTGTCTCTTGTATCATCCTTCCCTCAAATCATGATCAAGGAATTTGGAAAGATGGTAGACTGAAAGTGCCCCTTCCTGCAAAATTCTTCTTGAGAATGAACATCTGCTGTCCTCTTAGAGGCCAACTCTAGTGATAGCCACCATTTATTGACTGTTTATTATCCATTGGATTCTTGCTAAGTTCTTTAGGATTATGTATTATCCTATATATATAAATGTATTATGTCATTTAATTTCACAGAATCTTTATGATAACACCTCAACACAGATATTTTCAAAATAAAGAATGGGGAGACTCAAAGTAATTGAGAAATTTTCTCACACAGCTAGTAAATGGCAGAATCTGGATGTGAGCTCAGGTTTGACTGGCCCTAAATCCTTAGGTCTTGGGATGGATAATTTTATGTGTCAAGTTGCCTGGATCAAGGGATGCCGCCTAAAACATTTCTGGGTGGGTCTTTGAGGGTGTTTCTGAAGGAGATTAAAGTTTGATTCAGCAGGCTGAGTAAAGAGATCCTTCCTCCTCAATGTGGGTGCGGACCATCCAATCCACTGACGGCCCTAATAGAACAAAAAGGCAAAGGAAGGAAAAATTGTCTCTCTTCTTTAGCTGGGATATCCATCTTTTCCTGCCCTCAGACATGGGAGCTACTGTTCTCGGGCCTTTGGGTTCTAGGACTTATGCCAGTGGCCTTGCATTTCTCAGGTCTTTGGCCTCGGACTAGGAGTTACACCAATGGCTCCCTTGATTCTCAGGCCTTCAGATTCAGACTGAATTATACCACCAGCATTTCTGATTCTCCAGTTTGCAGAAGGCAGACTGTGAGACTTCTTGACCTCCACAACCTCATGAGCCAATTTCTGTAATAAATCCCCTCTTATACATATCTATATACATCCTATCGGTTCTGTTTCTCTGGAGGACTCTAACACAGGTCTTTTCCACTTTACCATTGCCTCTCCCATGCCATTTCTAACCTGCAAAGAGCCTGTATCTCAGAATGAGCATAGAGCTGAGCAGTGGGTTAAGTGGCCATCTGTTTTATGTGCTTTGAAATCAGAAATGACAGATCCATTGAAAATGAGTTGCCTGGATTAAATGATGCCTAACTAAATAGGAAAGGACTCTCACGGGAATTAAACCATTCTTCTCCTTTTGCTCTGAGTTCTTTCTGTGGTTCTACCTATTTTGTGTGTTGACCACAAGGCATCCAGATTTACTGAGCTTTTCTTTGATACTGAACTTGGGACTGGTTGTCGTTGCCCTAATCTCATCTCATAGTGCTTCCGTTTCTTATATTTAGTAAATGGAAATGATGCTCCCTCCTCATCAGGGGACTACAGGGTCTAGATGATGACTTGCATCAGTAATCCAGAAGGCGACCTAGGAACAGTACTGGTGGCTCTTCATTTGTACTAGAGATGACACTTTTCCCTTATAAAGCTCTTAGAAACTGTCACTGTGAATGATGTGCTGATTAAAGATAATGGTGACAATGATAATTCTTTAATTACGCTTTATACTTCTCACCTTCTTGGAATCGCAAAAGGATTCATACATGTCCTTACTCAAAATAGATCCATTAGCTATACTAAGATAAAAAGGCTACTGATAAAGTGCTGGACATTGAGGCTCAAAGGGGAGAAAGCCAAATGGACTTAGCCCCATTCACTGTCCTTTTCCCAGAAAAATACCCTTTTTCTTAGAATCCTCTCAATGGTGGTTTCCACATCAGGTCTACAAGAGATAGTGGCGATGAACATACAGGATTAGGAGGGTAAGGAGTCTCACCTAGGTGGGCTCAGTTGCTTTGTCACACTGGGCGGGGGGAGGCCAACCTGCCCCTGTGAGTGCCAAGAAGCACCAAGGAGGCTGCCCAAGGTATTCTGTCCACTCAGCTCAAACATGTCCTCTGCTGGGCAAATTTGGGAAAGAGGAGTCATTAAACTGGGGCTCTCTCAAGACCAGGCAGTTCTCTTTCAATTGTAGTTTTTTTTTTCTCTCTCTCTCTTTACACTCTTCTCTCTATTCCAGCCTATTCATCTTCTTGGAGAAGCTGCTCTACTACCCACAGAGTGGGACCAGTCCTGTGTACCTGATAAGCAATTAGGCACAGCTGACTGGGCCAGGGATGGACATCTGAACTTGAGGGGCAGATACCTTCTTCTGGCCATTGGGAATTGCGAGACTGTTAGGGAGCTGAGCTGGAAGGTTCTGCTGACTCGAGTGATTGGACTGCTATTTTGGAAGAACTTTGAGGCCCCTGAAAAGAAATCAGTCTGCAGAAAGAAAAGAATGGAAAAACAATCACAGAAAGAAGAGAGATTAAAGATGGGTAGTGAGGTGGAGGGAGAAGATGCACAGTGAGATCTCGGGCTCTAAACTTGTTCTGTAAGATTCCCTGTATCCATACAACAGATCCTCCTTTACTTGAGCTAGTTTGAATGTGTTTCTGGTGTTTGAATGGTCTCTGAATAAGACACTGGGTATTGCCTCAGTCTGACCCTAAAACTCAAATGAGTAAAGATAGCCTCAGAAACACCCTCATGTCTCATGTCTGTGACTCTAGGTAAGAGTGTAACCCAGGCCATGTGGCCCCTGTGGATTAGGAGCCACTCTTCATGTGAGTGAGGCTCCATTGGCTGTAAGAAAAAAGAGAGTCATTCCAATAATGAGGTTTTTTTTAAAAAGGATACTTATAACACATAGAAATAAGGAAGGCAGTAATTTTAACTGCCTGGCCCAGGCTAATGGAAGCTAGAGGGTACAGTAGCTCTACTGTCTTTATTGACAACTTCTTGACCCAGAAGAAGTTGTGTCCTTAGAATGGGGCTTCTACAGATCCTCCTTTAAACGCCATGTTTCCACATCTCAGCTGCGGTCTCCTTACTTCTCTTTCCTTCCAATACTAATTAACTTATTCTCTGCCTTCCGATATTAATGGACTTTTCCCCAATAACTCCCACAAAATTCCCCAGAAAGTGACAATCTGATTGGGCCACTTTGTTCCTGCTTGGGCACAGCACTTGCCCTGGACTATAAAGACCGTTGACCATCATGAGATGGCCTACCCTTAAGCCTGGTGCCCAGTCCTGGCCTATTGAACTCATCTGTATTCAGAAAACAGCCACCTGCAGCTTCTCTCTCAGTCAGGTTGTGGGATGGACAGTTTCTATCAGAAGGATCTGATAGTGTCAGCCACCCAGAGCATCACTGTATTTTCATATCCTAGCTTGTGGAGGTCAACTTTGTTAAGAAAAATTATCTGAAACTTGGAAGTAAAAATAGGATGACTGCATGTCTTTGTAATGTCATACTGTACCACTGTCCAAAAAGACCCTAAAGATTTTTTAAATTCTCTACTTTTGTTTGACTTACTATTGAAGGGAAGCAGAATTTGCCACTCCAAAATATGCCTCTTGGGTGTAAGAATTATTCTAGGCTGATTATTTTTAAGAAATAGCAGACACAGGAGAAGCTCTGAAAACTGAGTGGAAGTTAGCCTTTTGTAAAACACATTTACATTGATAAGGTAAATCTCCATTTGTAAGGGTGGCTCCCTCTCTGTACCAGGTAGAGAAGGATGACTAAACTTCCGAGAAACCCTCATCAATGGAAAAGACACCAACTTAAATCTGCAATAACAACCTTACCCTTGTTTACTGTGCTTTCCCTGATAGCCTTCCTAACTGGCTTCCCCACCCTCCAACACCTTCTTTTGTCTTTAGCTGGAGATGGTATTTAAGGTGGTGGCTTGGGCCATTTTAGAAATTTACGTGGTTTTCTTGGGTATTTCCCATGTACGGGAGTTATATATTCTATTAAACTTTTGTTTTTCTCCTATTAATCTTTTATTATGGGGCAGGGGGTAGTCTCAGCCGAGAACCTAGAAGAGTAGAGGGAAAATTACTTTTCCTCCTCTATACTATTTACTATTGATTGGGGCCCAGACTCTGTGAAGCTACATGTTAATTTTATTCTGATAGAGATGCAGATGATTTCTTTCCTTTCAGAAGATTTTATTGCCCTATAAGACGTTAACCAATTTGGTCTCTAAATTAGCAAACTTATTCCAGCACGCCATTCCTGATGGTCTATATGAATCTTTGTTCTTCCAATTCTCCTTTGAAACAGCTTTACCATTCTCTGATTCTGTCTTTTATGAAGTAAATAACTCTTTGATACATATTCACCCTGCGTTTATATCATAATCATGTTTTAATTTTATGAAAATTATACATTGACCATTCAGCCAGACAGGCTGGGGAAAGTTCTCTGAGAATTGTCAGACGCAAAAAAGGATAGAATCGGGCTTTTCTTTGTCATGGCTGACTTGAGGTTCATTCCCAGACATGAGTGTCCTTGACCAGGGCCTGATGTGGGGCTGAGGAGGGTTCCATCGCTGAGATACCAATATCATGAGGAAGGCTGGGACCCACAGTAGGGGAGACAAAGCAAGAATGATGAGAGTGACTAGAAAAATTAGAATTTTCACTAAATTGGGAAAACGGAAGAGAGTACTGCTGGATAAGAGGGGACCTTAACACAACAAGCAGAGACAAACTGGGAATGTCCTTTATCCAATAAGCTCTGACTAGAGGTCAATACTCATGTCTTTATTAGTGTTCAGAACTTTACTTAATAGTAGTAATAATATTACAGATAATCTACGTAAGTAATTAATTCCTATGCTTTGATTGCATAATAGTGCTAGCAGGCTTACACATGATATTGCTGATCTTTACCCCAGTCTCGTTAATTGGTAATATGATGAAGAGAGGGACGTGAAGAAAGTAAATAACTCACCCATGTTTTTTGCACACTTAGAATTGCTACAGAAAGGATTTTAACCTAAGTTTGTCTAATTCCACGGTCCATGGGCTCACCCTTTCCTTCCTCCCTATCTCCTCCCTCCCTCTCTACCTCAAACATTTATTGAATACCTACCATGTGCCAGGCTCTTGGGATATAGCAAGAAACAAAAGTCCTTGTTCTCAGGGAGTTTACATTCCAGTGGGAGAGACACAGAAAATAATAATTAAAAAATACATCTCCTGTGGCAGCAGGGGCTATGAAGAAGACACAGCTTTCATATTTCTTGTTTGATGCCCATCAGCAGTGCATTTTTCTCATACTACATCCCTCATGCTCATGCAGTGCTTAACTCTGGCCTGGAGAATCAGGAGGACTTCATAGAAACACCTGCAGTCTCTTTGTCTCAGGGCCTTTGGCAAAGAAAAGCAGACATAGTGGCAGACAAAGCTGCTGGAAGTAGTGGTGCTAGTGGCAGCCAGAAGCTTAATCATGCATTCCAAAGGCAGTGTACGTGATGTCACATTTCTGGTCCTGGAAGGGAAACCGAGGGCAGCTCCTTGGAAGTCGTAATCGGCCCCCTATCTGCCACGGAGGCACCTACACAGTTTCCGAGGTGTGACTGCAGAGACTTGAAAGGGTTCACTCACTCTGACAGGAATCGATAATAATTGTTGCTAAGCTAAAATTCATGCTAAGAAATTGGCATTTATATTATAAGTCAGGATCTCAGTGGAGAGGGCATGACAATAATTAAAATAAGTGTCACACCTGAATAATTAGACCACCTTATGGTTGTGTTGGAGAAGGAAAAACTTGCCTCTACCCTTCTAGGTTCTTCCAGCTGGTCTAAGAATTGAATTAACATCAGACAGGTTAATAGTAGAAAGTCAAATTTAATTTCATACGTATGGGAATCCCATATACATGAGAGGTTCAGAGCCAGAAAGGCAAAATGAGGTATGTATGCCATCCTGAGTTAAGAAATGGGGTAGGGGCCTGGGGCTTCCAAGGACAGGAGGGTCATTCATAGGACAAGAAGAAGACCAGATGTTTGGTAATTAGATGTTTGCCCTGCCATATATATGGGGCCACCTAGATAACATTTATTTCCATTAATAACTCTTTTCTGGGAAACCCCCCAATTTAAATTATTCTAGGTAGTTAAGGAAGGGGCAGTAATTTCTCTTGAACCTGCAGGGTCTTGATTACCTTTAGTTCAAAATGATCCTCATGCGAAAGTGGCACATTTGGGGGAAGCTCATTCTGAACCCCTACAATTGTTGTTTTACCTGTTTGTAGGACTTCTGGTTGCAATGCAGCATCAAAAATGACAAAGAAAGATCTTGAGACCGTAACAATTCAGAAAAGATAGGATTCCAGAAACTTCTGGGACACTGACACTTGGGAGGCTCTGCCTGGAAAGCACTTGCCTTTTTCTTTTTAAATTTGTTGAGGACTTTTTTTTTTTCCCATTAATGGGGCCTCTAAATACCAACTTTGTATTTTAACTCCTTCAAGGAATCCTCACCACCCACCTCTCACCCCCTGCCCGATTCTGAATGTGAAGGAAGAGAAGAGGGCAGGGATTGCTAACCAAAAGCCTGGAGGGAAAGAGAACAGGATGAGACGGACAGTGAGCCTTGAGAGGCCTCACACAGGCCCTTCCAGGAGAGCCCTGGTTTTGCACTTCTTTTGGGGACTGGTCTGGATTGCTGAGACTATGGTCTGTGTACTGGCATCTTGGTCAGTAGGGCTCAGCTTCCGGGTTGGGCTCCTGTTTCTTAATTTCCTCATGCCTGCCAGGGGCATCACTGGATCCAACTCTCCTTCTTGTGTGCAGGGGTTACAGCAGGTCATGGATTTGGTGAGGCCAGTTACTCTGGGCTGGCTGCTTCATAGCCTCTGACAGCTCTGCTAACTCTGGCTCTGTGTATTCTCAAACTTACCTACACATTGGGTCACCTGGAGAGATTAAAAAAAAAAAAATCAGGGGTAGATGGGACCAGGCATCAGTAATTTAAAAAATCTCCCCAGGTGATTCTAATACTCAGACAAGCTGGAGAACCACTATCCTAAGAGTCATAAGAGTGAGCTGGTCTCACAGTAGACATGTGCTTATGTTTCTGGGCAGTGAACACATGAACCCATGATGGATCAATAGCATGACATTCTCGGGGAAGAGGGCACCTACGTCTGTGGCATAGCATGTGGCAGCCATATTCTGAATCACGATCTTATTCCCGTTTTACAGAGGAGGAAACTGGGGCTCAGTAAGGATAGGCAAAATTCTCTAGGACACTCAGCTAGAAGGAGCAGAACAATGTGTGTGTGCTGAAGACTCTACTGTTAGAGCAGAGGGGAGACCAGGAACGAATTTCACTCTATGTAAGTTGTGGCATGCCAGAGCTAGCACTTCAGGATCTACAAATTAGAGCTTTTCCAATTCCAAACCTTAAAACCAGTTACATTGGATTTAAGGGCTGAAGCCCAGTAATTCAAGAGTGTTGCACTTGGGCATGGCTCTGCTAGGAGGAGAGATGGGCCCTGGTAAGGATTATGTTACGGACAAACAGGGTGTGTCTTCTGGGGACCGCACTATGGATTCTCAAACAAATCCGTGACAGGTAGAGTGAGGTGGGGAAGGACATAGATCAATGAACTGTCTAGCTCAACACATCCCCACTTCCTCAGGCAAATAAAACCACAGGGAGAAACAGACAAGAAGGTTATTCATGTGTTGGTCCACCGTGTGCCTTGATTCTGGAATAGTCTTTCCCATCCAAGTCACGGTTGCAGTCTTCCGAAATTATCCTACCTCTGAAAAAGCCACTCCAGCACATGAATCTTCCATGATGTCTCTCACAGAGTGGTATCCACACTCCTCATTCAAAGAGCCAACACACTCCCCAATTTGATCTTTCTCTACTTTTCTGGTGTTCTTTTCTTTTTTTTTTTTTTTGGTGTTATTTTCACTTACCCTCCACCAACCTTGGGTTTCAGCAAGTTGGATCTAATGGCCGTTTTCTGAAAATGCTCTGAAGCTAGTCTCACTGGCCAGGGTGCTCTACATGTCCTCCACCCTCAGTGCATGCCCTCCCCCCATAGCTACCCAAGTCCCTGCTTTCCTCAAAGCCCAGTTCACACTCCTCCTGTTTGTTAGTGGTCTTCTCACGGCTTCCAGGTATACTGAAGCCTCCTTTCCTTGGACTCACAAAGCAGATTTAGTTGCAGCCTTGTTTACAGCACTCCACAATCTACCTTCTTTGGGTGTGTGTGTTCTGTCCATCACTAGATGCTCATAAAAAGTAGAGCAGAAAAATAAAAAAAAATCCTTCTATCCCTTATATGAGTAATCTTAATGATAACCTGGCAAGCGCTTAGGTATATCAAGTTGATTAGTTTACAACTCCTGCATAATGTATTACTGTAATCTTAGTGGCTTAAAACATACTCATTTATTATCTTACAGTTTTTGTAGGTCAGAAGTTTGGGTAAGGTGTGGGATTGGATTTCTGCTCATGGTCTCAAAGGGCTGAAATCAGGTGTTAGCTGGTCCTTGTCCAAGCTCATTTCCTGTGTTTGTTGCTATTGATAGAATTCATTTCCTGTAGTTGTAGGACTGAGGTCCCCATATTTCTTTCTGGCTGTCAACCAAGGGTTGCTCTCAGCTCTGTAAAAAAAATTAATAAACAGAAACTTCAATTAAATAGAGTCAGGAGACCGGGGAGGAGCTCTCACACCCTGTGACAGCAGCAGAGTTGAACAGGAAGAAGAAAGACTCCTCTTCTTTCCTGGCATGAACTTAGCCAATGAAAAGCCGTGGACTCTTTCTTACTGTAGCCCTCCCAACTTCCTTTTCCTTCTAATAAAAGTGTTCTCCTTCCCTTGCCATGAGGGGACTTGCATGTTGGCTCACCATAGTTGCAGACCTTGAATTGCAATTCTCTGCTGGTTCTGAATGAACCCCCCTTTTTTTTTCCTGGAGAAATAACTGGCAGTCTATTTGTTTTAGGCCAAAGTTTTGGTGGCCTATATGGGGGCCAGAGAAGACTCTCGACAGCTCTGGGGTAGGTAAGCAAACAGGTGCCGTTACCCACAGGTTGACCCATATGCTCACTGGTTTTTTTCCCTGACCCTGGAGTTTGAAGGTAGCTCTTCTCCTGGATCCAAGCTCATGCCCTCTTTGCATCTGAAGCTCTCCAGGCTTTATTTGAGATCTAGTTAAAGGTTTTGTCTTTCTGGTTAAGGGCTTGTTCTGTATGCAAGTACTCATTTGACACTTGGTTTGATTTTGGGATCAGACTGTTTCACTGAAATTGGCTGAGAAGCCTCTAGCCCATTCCTTTGGGAACAGGGGCTACTTCACTGAAACTGTGCCAGTTCAGCCATCGGCCCATTCATTTGGCACAGGGACTGTTCTATGGGAACTAGGTGGACAGCTGTGGTCTGGCTCCTCCAGGACCAAGCTGCTCCCTTTGAACTGGCTGGTATTAGGCCTGTTGGCTATTGAGTTGCAAGCTGTTTGAGATATTTGAACTGTTTATGCTGTTTGAATTGCTAGCTGTTTGAGCTGTCAACTGTTTGAGCTGTTTGAAAACTGTTCTTTTACTCTAGAGAAAACCCTATGAGAAACAAGGACCCAGTTATCTAAATATTTTGAGGACTGCCCTCTCCCCCAAAAAGGACTCCAGCAGATTTTATGTTTAAAAACTGTGGTCCTTCCTCATATGCATTTTTAACTAAATGAACTGACCTGACCGAAGGCAATTTAGAAAACCAATTGCCATTATGGGGAAATTTTGAAACACCCAAGCTTAATTTTCTGAAAGCTGAATTGGACTACAATAGCTTGAAGTTTTCCAGAAAAAAATGGACTGCCTATTTTGACTGGTATTTGAGATTTCCAAACATTATGCAGAGCCTAAAGTGACCTCTTTCTGCAGAATAAGATTTTAAGATTGACTGAGGCAAACAAATGATTAAAGAAAGATCAAACAGCTCTTGAAGCCTCAGGCTCTTCTTCTTGGCTTTTTTGTCTCAGGCTCTACCTCAAATGCCATTTTCCTCCTTGCTTTCTATGCTGCCTGCATCTCCCGTATACCCTCAGTTCCTCCACTTTAATTCTCTCACCAAACTTTCTTTTTCTCTGAAACACTCCCCACTCCATTTCCTCTGAACTTATAAGAACCTGTCCCTTTAGAATTAAGCCTTCTGAGAATCCAAAGAGGCTAAACCCTTAATTTCTTACATACTCTGGACTGAAGCTGAATTGTGAGCCATCGTCAAAGATGTTCCCAAAGTAACCAAAGATCCTCACAGATTTGCTGAGGTTTTTAATATAGTTATTCAAACTTATTAACCTGGTTTCTCTGACTTAACATCAGCTAGTTCATATTGTTGTTGGTGAAGGCCCGGATGTTGTTAGATGAAAACCACTAACTGGGAAAATCCTGAAAGGTCTCTAGAATTACAACTGAGAGACCAACCTGCTAACTTATTATATGGTCAGGCTCAGGCAATTGCTAGGTGAATTCATCAAGCAATTCTTAGGGCTTTTCTAAGGCCTGTTGATGGGAAGAAAATTCAGACTTGCACACAAAAATCTGATGAACATGTTCAGGACTATTACAATCAACTTGATTGTTTTTAAAGAAAATTCTAGTCTTCCTTCAGATGTTGATTCTATCTGGGTAGCTTTTAACTCTATGCTTATTAATGGGCTGAACTGGAACCTTTCCCTTCTAGTAAAAAGGAGCAGGATGGAACGGGAAACTATGTCTACTCTAGATTTACTTAATCTGGCAAACCAGCTCTCTTGTACTCTAGATGTGTCACCTCAAAGGAAGACTACCAAAATTCTTAATCTTCAACCCAGCAATCGAAAGCCCCTAAACAAAACCAACGCCCTCCTGGTTTCTGCTATTATTACAAGTAGCCAGGATATTGGAAAAGAGATTGTTACAAATTGAAGCACTTTAGGTGCCTTCAGCCCTCTAACTAGCCTTTCCAACATCCTCACAATTCTCAATGATGGGCTCTTCCCAATCCTCCCTCTTAATCAGCTTGGAAAAACATTTCTTCAGAATGGGATGAATCTCTTCCAGTCCTAATTGACCCCAGAGCCACTCTCTTAGTGCTCAGTCCCACTATTACGAAACATCCTCTGCCTTGGAGTACTAAAATAGTTCAAATAGCAGGGATCTCTGATGAACTTCAAGAGATCCCTGCCTCTGAACCTATTCCCTTTTGTTTAGGCTCTTTGAGAGATACTCGCCCTTTTCTCCTTAGTTCCTCTCTCTCTATCCATTTACTAGGCTGAGACTTCTTAGAAAAGCATCATGTTGGAATTTCTTCCTCCCAAAATGGGGGAATAATTCTAGAATTTGACAGTAGTCATCAAAATAACCCACCAGGTGAATTAAATGACCCTTTGACATCTTTTATTTGTTATTGACATCAATCATTTGTCCCTATTGAATCAGCTACCACTTTCCTTATGGGCTGAAACTCCCACTGATGTTGGCAAAGGTCACAGCATGCTTCCCATCAAGATTCAAATAGATCCCCCAAAACCTCTTCCCAGAATGAATCAATATCTTATAAGTAAAGAAACCCTTCAATGCATAAAGCCCATAACAGAATATTATAAGACTCAATGCCTCATTATCCCTTGTACTAGTCCCTGAATTACTCCCATTTTACCAGTGAGAAAACCTAGACTTTTGTCCAGGACCAATAAATGACATTGTTATTCCTCAACCCCTGTTATTTCTAATCCCCATATGCTGCTAATATCCCACTGGAAGCAAATTCTTTACTGTAATTGATTTATGCAGTGCATTCTTTAGTATTCCATTTGATGAAGCTAGCTAATACCTTTTTGCCTTCACTTGGGAAGAAAAACAATTCACCTGAACAGTAATGCCTCAGGGTTTTACTGAGAGTTCTTCCTATTTCTCACAAATCTTGAAGGCTGATCTGGATGATATAAAGTTCCCTAGGGGTTCTACTTTGTTGCAATACATGGATGATTTGATTTGCTTCTTGCTCTTCTTCTCAAGATTCCTCACAGGAAGACAGCATCCACTTATTAAAGCTTTTAGCCTTAAAGGGACATAAAGTTGCCAAAGAAAAATTGCAGTTTGCCCAAACCCAGGTTTAATATTTAGGGTGTCTGACATAGAACAAGGGCTACACCTAGATCCAGATTCACGGTGTCCTAAGTTTTCCAAAACTTAAAACTAAGAGTCAACTGTGACATTTTCTTGGGCTAGTTGGTTATTGCCGAAACGGATTCCAAATTTCTCTCTTATGGCAAAACCTCTGTATTATTTACTCAACATTAACAGCCCTGACCCAATTTTATAGGAAGAACCAGACAACATATCCTTCATGGCCATAAAAGAGAGTCTGATGAACCCATCTGCCCTTGGTATCCCAATTATCAGATCCCCCTTTTCCTTTTTATATATGGGAAGGAAGGGAATGCCCTTAGGGTACTCACCCCAAAACATGGGGACCACCACCAACCCATAGGGTATTATAGCCAGCAACTGGACCCTGTGGCACAGGCATGGCCTCCTTGTCTTAGAGCCGTTGCAGTCACTGCCCTTTTGGTTAAGACCACTGAGAAATTTGTTGTGGGATCCCCTTTAACCATTTTTGTACCTCATGCAGTAGAAGCTCTCCTGAATTCTCATCACACTCAACATTTCTCACCCAGTGGCCTTTTGAAATCCTTTTGTTAACTGTCCCTCACATAACTGTTTTATGTTGTAATTCTTAGCCTAACTACTCTTCTCCTCTCCATCACTGATGAAGTTCGTCATGACTGCTTAATGCTGATGGACCACCTCCTGATTCCTCATAATGATCTACAGGAAATTCCATTAGGTAATATTGACTTCTCATGGTTCTTATTTAAAAGGTGACAGTGGCAAATATTATGCTGGGCATGCTATTACAACTTCTTTTGATGTTATTGAGGCAGCATCCTTACCTATGGCTACTTTAGCCCAACATGCTTTTATACAGGCTTGTACTTTAGCCAAGGACAAAACTGCCAATATTTATACTGATAGTAGATATGCTTTTGGAGTAGTTCATGATTTTGGAATGTTCTTGAAGCAATGTGGCTTTCTTACTTTCAGTGGGAATAAAATTAAAAATGGCCCCTATGTTCAGGAATTATTGAATGCAATACTTTTACCTGCCACTTTAGCTATTATTAAGATTCTAGGACATTCTAATCTTCATTCTCTGAAAATTAAGGGAAATCACCTTGCTGACATTTTTGCAAGGAATGCTGCCCTTAAAGGGATTAACAGCAGCCAAACATCTGTCATGGTCCAAAGGGATATTTCTCCAAATGATAATTTAGAAAAACTGGCTAGAGAGGCCCAATAATTGGCCTCAGAAAGGAAAAACAAGATTGGAAATCCAACAGTTTTTGGTTTGATAAAAAGAGCAAGCTCTGGTTTGGACTACATAACAACCCAGTCTTACCAGAGACCCTAAAATTCCCACTCCTCACCATTGTACATACATTACACTATCAGTCTAGTGACAAAATGATAGCCTTCATGCATCAATATTGGTGGGGAAACATTAACAAGGCTGCAGAAAGTGCCTACCTCATTTGTTCCACTTTTCCAAAGTGCAACCCAGGGAAGCCTGTTTGTACTTCTCCTGGATATTTCAAACTGCCTGGGCCATTCATGTTCTGGCAAATGGATTTCATACAACTTCCTCCATCTCATGGATATAAATATGTTTTAGTCATGGTCTGTATGTTTTCACACTGGACTGAAGCCTTCTCTTACAGACAGGCTAGTACCTCTTCTGTGGCTAAAGTCCTTTTGGAAAAGAGTACCCCTACATGGGGAACGCCTCTCAAACTTCACAGTGATTGAGGAACCCATTTTATGGGCCAGGTACTTTCACAAGTCTGTGTTGTTTGGCCAGTTTTACAACACTTTCACTGTACTTATCGCCCTCAATCCTCTGGTTTAGTCGGACACAGTAATGGCATTATTAATACTCAATTGGCAAAATTTGTAGAGGCCCTCCAAACGCCTTGGCTAAAAGCATTTTCACTGGTCCTTCTAAATTTCAGGGGTAGCCCTTTTGGAACTCATGAACTTTCGCCCATTGAGATAGTCACAGGACGCCCAATACACTTGGCTTCTGATTCTTTTGACCCATAACTAATAAAAGGAGAAATATTCTAATATTGAAAAGGCCTAATCACTTCTATTAAAATAACCATGTTTTGGTAGAACCATCTTTTCAAAGCATACCCTTGGGAGATGACGACCTCAAGCATCACACCTTGCAGTCTGAAGATTTTGTCTATTGGGGAAGATACATCCAGAAGAACTCTCTTCAACCTCAGTGGAAAGGCCCCTATCAAATACTGCTATCCAACCCTTGTGCCACCAAACTCCAAGGAATAGACTCTTGGATTCACATGACACACCTAAACAAAGCACAGAAGCCTGACTGGACCTACACATTATCTGATGACTTGAAAGTAAAGATTTCCTGGAATTGAAGCAGACAACATCTGATGAGACAGCTTTCCCAAGATATCTGGATCAGACCTGTTGGAAGTTTGTTGCCAAACCTTTGATGATGACATAATGCTTCAGATGATCTCTAATTTCTATGATCTTGATAATATTGGGTTGGCCCAAAAGTTTGTTCGGGTCTTTCCATAAGCTGTCATGGAAAACTCCAAATGAACTTTCTGGCCAACCCAATATATGAAGTTTAGATTAAAAGTGCCTGAGAGTTCTCCCTCTTACCCTTCGTTGTTACTTGAATATGACCTCAATAGGTTTCCAATCTGTTCACTTTCCCTTTGGCCTGAGACACTACATCCAGGGAAGTTCCATTTGACATTTAGAGACAAAAAGCCACTGAAACCAGAAAACCTGACTCTTGATCAGCAATGCTTTCAGAGAAGGATCTTGATCAAAAGGGGGAAAATGTAAAAAAATTTAATAAACAGAAACCTCAATTACATAGAGTTGGGAGACCAGAAAGGGGAGTTCTCATGTCCTGTGACACTAGCAAACCCTTACAAGAAGATGAAAGTCTCCTCTTCTTTCCTGGTAAGAACACAGCCAATGAAGAGCCATGGACTCTTTGCTTATGTATCCCTCCCAACTTCCTTTTTCCCTCTGTAAAAGAGTTCTTCCCTTGTTATGCAGGCACTTACATGTGGCTCACTGTGGTTGCAGACCCCTAATTGCAATTCTCTGCTGTTCCCAAATAAACACTTTTTTAGCTAGAGAAATAACTGGCAGTCTACTTGTTTTAGGTCAATAGCTCCTAAAGGCCACTCTCAGATTCTTGCCACAAGGGCCCATCCATCTTCAAAGCCAGCAGAAGAACGTCTCTTGAATTGAATTGCTCTCAGGTTTGCACAGACTTCTCTGGTCTCTGACCTCTAGGCTCAAATTTAAAGGACTCGTGTGATTAGGTCAGACCCACCCAGGATAATCTCTTTTTTGCCATATGTTTTGCCATAATATATCCTGGGATTGATATATAGGTTCTACCCACACTCAAAAAAGGAGATTATATAAGGGTCATTGAAGTCATCTTGGAATTCTGCCTACCACACAAATATTAATCAATAATGCACTAACTAAATCCTATCTTTGGGCCATTGGACTTTGGGTGTGTTTATGGTCTCAAGTCTTTTTGATTCCCTCCTGATATATTTACAATTTTTTGTGTGTGCATACATGTATCCCTTTTTCTGGGAAGAAGATCCATGATTTTCATTAGATTCTCAAACATTCTGGAAGTGTTCACTCATCACAGACACCCACACCAGGTGAATTAAATCAGAATCACTGCAGATGGTAAATTCTAATGGTAGCCTAAGTGGAAAACCACCATGTGCAAGGAACACTGGGCTTGGAAGATAAGTGACCTTGGTTTTTATCTCATTACCAGTGTCTCTTGACCATGAGACCTTAGAGAAATCACTCAACTTCTTTGGGTCTCATGTGCAAAGAGGATTATAATAATAAGTGCTGTTTCTAACAGTTTTTAGGAGGATGAAAAGTATGTAAAAATGTTTTGCAAACTGAAGTGTTAGCATTTACCAATTATCAGTATGAAGAGACACTAAGTGAGTAGGAGACAATATTTTGAGTGGAAAAGGAAGGTAAAAGTTCACATCTATCAGAGTTCAATATTAGATACTGTGTACCTTCCAGAGTCTTCTGCTGTTGGGAACAATTGCCATAACCTTTCTGGAAAGCAATTTCCCAATATATATCAGGAGTGTAAAAAATGTCCAAGCCAGTTGACCCCAGGATAACATTTCTAGGGATTTCTTTTAAGCATTTAATTTATTTTTCGTTTAAGGATTTAATGAATGTACAAAGATTACGGTAGTATAAAATTGTAAACAATCTAAATATTTAACAATAAGGGATTGTTTAATGATAAATGAGATATTATTTGTGTTAACATTCTTTTGCATTTAAATATTTGACATGGAAATATGCTTATAGTAAATAGTATGAAAGTTAATTTATAAATATGGTTTGTATGATATGTTTGCATTTTTTAAGAGTTCTAGAAGGATTTATACCAAAATATTGACAGTGGTTCAGGGGATGAAATTTTTGGAAGTATTATTATTTCTTTCTTATATTGAATCTGCATTTTTTTTTTTTTTTTATTTTCCATTTAAAAAGAAAAGTCTGTTAAAAGTACTCAGTGTCGTTAAGGATCAGGGTGACTTCCAGCCCTACTGAGTGCAGAATCCATTTCTCTTATCCCAAGGGAAGAGTCAGGAGCACAAACGGGGCTTATCCCCGATGCCAGGGGCTGACTCAGAATGATAAAATAATTATCTGCTTTTCTCCCAAAGGCTGGCCATCCTGCCTTCCTCCACTTTCCATTCCCAAGCTGGGCCAGGATATTTTGAGCAAAATGAGTCACTGAAATCTCTAATGTGAAAATTGTCCGTCCTTAAGCTGGGTTCTCTGAACACAGTGTTCTCACTGATTGCCACCCTCTGTGCCCCTTCTTTGTCACAGCTGGGAGGCTGACCTTTCTTGAGACCCAGATGAAGTAGTGTGGGGTTTGGCATGGGACCCAGGTCTAGGCTACCAGACTAATTAGTTGTGCTGCTTAGTGCATGCAGTTTAGATGCTCTGAGTTTTGATTTCGTAATCTCTAGTTGCCAGACAAATGGGTTGGTAGGAGCAGCTTAGATGGACCCATGGAAGCATTTGCAAACTTGGACGTGTTCACATGGCACTTCTGATCAAACCATCGTTCCTGCTGATCCAAACTAGTGTGATGTTCCAGCTCTAAAATTGTGGCTCATGACCGTGGGCTCACTGTGTGCCACAGTCACCGCTGAGCTGCTGCTCCCATGCTTGTCTCCACAGTCCTGTTCTAAGCTGTGGCCTAATACTACTCTTCTCCCCTACGTGGCTCTTGCCATTGCCTCACACCAGGACCAGAACCCTGTCTTTTAACTCCCATCCCAGAGTGTAAAGTAATATTTCTCAAAGTGTGTTCCCTGTATCATCTGCCACCAACTTGCCTGGATCCTAGTTAAAAACCATATCCCTGGGTCAAATTCCAGACTTATGGATCAGAATTGGCTGTTGGGATGACGGGGAATCTATGCTGTTATTAAGTTCTCCACATGATTCTTCTGCACATTAACGTTTGAACACCACTGATCCAGGGCTTGGATACTGAACGTAAACCTCTCAGATGCTGCCTGTCTCTTTGCTTCCCTGGCTGGCCTGGACTCTGGTATTGGGTACTCCCTATTTCTTGGTTTCTGATACTTATCTTGTACTTCCTTGTATGATTAGTGCACTGTTACTTACAAATGAACAAAAACTCAATCCAAGATAATTTAAACGAAAAGAAACTTTATTGTAGAAGTTCAGGAATAGACTGCTTTCAGGCATGGCTTGATCCAGGGGCGCATGCTCTGTTTTTCTCTATCTCCTCACTTGGTTACTTTCTCCTCTTTGTTTCATTCTCAGAAAGAATTGATTCTGTGCTCACAGAATGGCTACAGAGGATCTAGATCTTATAGCCTATCAGATTTTAGTCTGGTGGAAAATTTAAGTCCAAAATTCTCATCAGAGTCTTACACAGACTCTCTCTGGCTCTGATGGGGTCACCTGTGCATCCTTGAGCCAGCCACACATTTCAGGAGGATGAGTGCCTCTCATTGACCATGGTTCAGTGGTGGTTAGCTTTCAAAAACATAGACTAAGGTGGGAGTTGGCCGGGGCGGGGGCGGGTGCATTCCCTAATGAAAATTGTAGGCTTTTCTCAGAAGTAAGGTAAATGGTTGCTAAATGACCCCAGGCGCAAATGTCCATTTACTCCTTTTGTGAAATTTGGACTCTCCCCGAAACTGCTGTGACTCAGGCTCACAGCACTCTGTCTGATGTTCTGACCTTGTGGGTCAGCTCCTGTATCTGTGATAAGGCACCTGGCTTGTGCAGTCCCCATGGCTTCCCCACGCCCGTGCCCTGTCCCACTCTAGTCATATCAGCCATGCCCCTCTGAGTGCCAGCTGTTACAACAGGCCCAGTTTCCTCTATTATCCTTTATTACCCATAGCCAAACCCAGCAGCAAAACAGAAATTTCTTTTGAAATCCAAAGTAGAACATGATCTGCTGAATTCAGACATAACTGAGGGTAAGGGAACCTCTTTTATTAAAGCCCTGTCCCTCTGTCAGAGGTGATTTCCCTCAAACTCTTAAACGCTCAGGATAATTCACCCCCGACCAGGCTGCACTGAAAGGGAATAGCCAGCAGGCCTGAAGCACAGGGGTTGATGGCAAGATGAGAGGCTGCACTTGGTTCCCCAGGAGAGAGCTACAGATTGAGTCCATTCCCCGTCCTGCAGAGGTGACAATGCAGCAGGCTGCCTGGGGGCTGACACTGAGGTTAGACATAAAGAAAAGAATTAAGCAAAGAAGGAGCCTTGGCCAGGAGGAGACTTTGTTCTCTAGACTACACACCAGAGCTGGAAGAGACTCCAGTAACCTGAAGCCCACAGTGCTATGTGCTCTTTTGGTTCAGGACAGGATTCCAACAGGGGTCAGACCATCTGCCTTACACTGTATGGGGAGAGATTAAAGATTAGCTGCTCACCTTCTCTCACCTTTATTTGGGCCAAGACAAATTTCCAGACGGAGTATACCTACAGGACAGAGAATATTTCCCACTGGGCAAATGTAATTAGATGAGACAAAAACAAAGCTTTGAAGCCCTAATTCGGGGCAAACCCCTAAGTGGTTTATACATATGAACAGCCAGGAAACAGGGGCTGAGGCTGTCCTTGCCAGGCCTGGGCAGAGCTAACGCTGCGAGTGAGAGCTGCACCACTGATCCTGTGCTTGGCTCTAAACCTCCTTCCATTTAGCAGCTGTGGACCCCACACTCTGGAATATGTTTTTGGTGTGTCCAAGGAGGAAGGTCTGTCAGTGCTTGAAATTGGATTGTTTCAAATAACCATTGTGCAGAATGGCAGTGAGGAAGGCAAAATATGGATGCTTCCCCCTAAACTTTAGGGCCAAAAGGGATTTTTTGGGGGGGTTAGGTTTATGTACCTAACATAAACTATTTATTATTTATTTATTTATAAATAAAATTATTTATTTTTTATTTTTTTATTCAAGTATAGTTGATTTACAATATTGTGTTAGTTTCAGGTGTTAGTTTCAGCAGTGATATATTCTTTTTCAGATACTTTCCATTATAGATCATTACAGAACATTGAATATAGTTCCCTGTGCTATACAGTAGGTCTTTGCTGTTTATCTACTTTATAGATAGTAGTGTGTATCTGTTAATCCCAAACTTCTAATTTACCCCTCCCCCCTTTCCCCTTTGGTAACCTTAAGTTTGTTTTCAATGCCTGTGAGTCTATTTCTGTTTTGTAAATAAGTTCATTTATATCATTTTTTTAGATTCCACATATAAGTGATATCACATGATATTTGTCTTTGTCTGACTTACTTCACCTGGTACGGTAATCTCTAGGTCCATCCACGTTGCTGCAAATGGCATTTCATTCATTTATTTTTATTTTTTATTGGAGTATAATTGCTTTACAATGTTGTGTTGGTTTCTGCCATACAGCGAAGTGAATCAGCCATATGTGTGTATACACATCTCCTCCCTCTTGAACCTCCCTCCCCGCCCCCATCCCCACCCAACTAGGCCATCACAGAGCATCAAGCTGAGCTCCATGTGTATTTCATTCTTTTTTATGGCTGAGTAATATTCTATTTCATATATATATATATATATATATATATATATATATATATATATAAAATCACATCTTCTTTATCTATTCATCTGTTAATGGACATTTAGGTTGTTTCCATGTCTGGGCTATTGTAATAGTGCTGCTATGAACATAGGGGTGCATGTGTCTTTTCAAAATAGAGTTTTCATCTTTTTCGGATATATGCCCAGGAGTGGGATTGCTGGATCATATGGTAACTTTATTTTTAGTTTTTAAAGAAACCTCCATACTGTTTTCCATAGTGACTGCACCAATTTACAGTCCCACCAACAGTGTAGAAGGGTTTCCTTTTCTGCACATCCTCTCCAGCATTTATTATTTGTAGACTTTTTGATGATGGCCATTCTGACCAGTGTGAGGTGATATCTCATTGTAGTTTTTTTTTTTAATAAATTATTGGATTGAACTAAACTTTATTATTATTATTTTTAAATTTATTTATTTATTTATTTAGTTTTGGCTGCATTGGGTCTTCATTGCTGCGTGCGGGCCTTCTCTAGTTGTGGCGAATGGGGGCTACTCTTCGTTGCAGTGTGTGGCCTTCTCATTGTGGTGGCTTCTCTTGTTGCAGAGCATGGGCTCTAGGTGTGCAGGCTTCAGTAGTTGTGGCACGCGGGCTTTAGAATGCAGGCTCAGTAGTTGTGGCGCACGGGCTTAGTTGCTCCGCGGCATGTGGGATCTTCCTGGACCAGGGCTCAAACCCATGTCCCCTGCATTGGCAGGCAGATTCTTAACCACTATGCCACCAGGGAAGTCCCCTCATTGTAGTTTTGATTTGCATTTCTCTAATAATTAGCGATGTTGAGCATCTTTTCATGTGCCTGTTGGCCATCTGTATGTCTTCTTTGGAGAAATGTTTATTTAGGTCTTCTCTCCATTTTTTTGATTGAGTTATTTGGTTTTTTTGATATTGAGTTGTATGAACTGTTTGTATATTTTGGAAATTAAGCCTTTGTTGGTAGGACCTAAAGGAACTTGTCATCAACAGCTGACAGTTTTTCTACTCTCGCTCTGGGATAGAGGAAGTGGGGAGGTGATTGAGCCTAGACCAGAATCTCTCAAGATCCAGGAGATTTTGCCCAGGGACACGTGCAATGGGAGCAGCAGGACCATTGGGGGAAAGGAACTTGCAATGCTGAGATCTGGCTATTTCCCCAGTCTTCCCTGGGTAGGAATGTCCACCCCCAGTTGAAGGACCAATTCAGCAGGAATAGAACCATGGGCAGTAAGGAGGAGGAGGATCACAGCTCTTCTGGCTAGCCTGCTTTGATCCCACACTGGGGTTGGTCTCAGATGCTGCCCAGGAACCCGCTGGCAGTGCCTTTGATAGCACCCCATCCTTGGGTGTAGGGCCACAGATTTGCTTTTTACCCAGATCTCTCTGGCTGCTGAAAAATGTAAGAATATCAATGAGGAATATCTTAAAGAGCTGCTTTTGGTCTTCTTGCCAGAGAACCAATATTGGTTGTGAACAATAGGGCTACATCACGGGTGCAGAAATATGAATTTTTCAATGGTGTTCCAAGGAATACTGGAATCTTATCAAAAGCAACATATCAAATTATTGATTCAATTATTTAAAGTGCATTAGCAGAGGATGCCTATCAGACTCAGACATCTGAGTGTCTAATCCAGTGAAAAGAGTCCATGCAGGGAGCATATGTTAAAGTTCTTTGCATCCCTAGGTGAGCACAGTGTATGATATGTGACATCAATGTTATTTTTTGGTTTTGGTTTTGGTTGGGTGATGAGATGAGCAAGGGATTAAAATTCCATGTTTGCTTCCACTGACCTACCCTGCCCATTTGGGAAATAATTTGTTTTCTTGAACACATCATATGACTTCTTTTGTTTTTAATCGATAGAACAAAATGGATTTTATAAAACAAACTGAAAAAATTCCAGTGAGCCCAGGCCACAAAGCTATTTCCACAAATGTCAGGTCATTGCTGCTCTGTCCCCTCAACTGAGGGTACAAATAGTTCAGATATCCCCAGAAACTCTTGCCTACTCAAATAGTATTGCTCAGAAATGAACTAGCACTTTGGCTTAAAGGTAACTGTCTTAAGCTTTTTACAACATCAAAAACACACAGATCAACATTTAAGTAATTAAGTCAGTCATCAAGATGTTTGGTTTACAGCATGTAAAATAATCATCTCTACTGAGTCTTCAAAGAATTGAGCAGTTGAATGTCATGCCAGCACAGTCTTTATTGAATCCTTTTATTAAATCTTGTGAATTAAAAGGCCCCCCAATTTTGAAATATCTGGGGGAGTTGGTCTCATTGTGTTTCCCTTGGGGATTGGGGATGTGGTCCAAGAGAGCAAAGCTTACTCTTAGGAAAATCTTCTAATTCTGATCCACAAAGGAAGTCCAGGAGAGAAGAGAGAGTGTATTTCCATTTGTTGTCTACAGGGTTATTTGCTTGTATTGCTCTGGAAATGGGATGACTCTGTATGTCTGGGTTATAGTTGATGGAATAAAGCATCATTTTATACCATATCTGAGAAATAACTTGAGTCTATAAAAAAAATAAATTTGGCCAGCTCCTTCTGGGAACATTCTCTGTCTGTCCCTGGGATCCTGCTTCCATTAGTATATATGGATAACACCTGACATTGCTTTATAGTTATGTGCCTGTCAACCCTGTATTTAATACACCCTTAGGCTTTCATAAGGTGATGAAAACAGTGATGTTATATATCCCGTTGGATGTGTCTTTAAAAAATAAAACACTCTCTGCTGAATTGTAAGCTGTTTCACAAGGTAGAGGCTGTTTGGGAGGGCCTTCCTAGAATCAGGGCTCGGCCAAGGACAGGACTGGCTAGTCTGGTGATTCCTGTGAAACCAAGTTCAGATGACTATGAAATAATCCTGGATTCCAGGGCCAGATCTACGCTGCTGAGTTAGTTCTTGCCTGCCCACTTTTGTCACTCTTTTACTTTATGACTTGGAGATGAATTTATTTCCTGAATCCTTGGTCCCAAATTGTGAAAAAAGAATAAACTACCCATCACCAACTTGAACCTTAAAGGAATGGCTGTATTAGGTATTCATTATGTGCCAGCCACTGTTGTCAGCACCTTACATGTTTTAACTCATGTCATCCTCATAGCAACCCCAATGAGGCGGGTCCTGTCACTGTTCCTACTTTGCAGGTGGGGGAGGTGAGATACCGAGAGGATATGTCACTTGCCCCAAAGCACACAGTCAAGGCAAGAGTTCAGGCATCTACCAGGAGCTGTGCTCCTCACAAGCCCCTGCTACTGCCTTCCCTATGGACAGTTGCTTATATGTGCTGGGAAGGATGCTTTTTGGGTTACGCTGTTATGTCACCTTTCTGTAGCTCTTTCAAATAGCAATTTCATTCATTACAAGAACAAACAAGCAAAAGAATCAAAGAGTAACCCATTGAGAGAGACCCTCTCAAGTCCTCTACTTGTTTCTCACCAGTTAAATTGAGCCTTGGCTGCTTCACACAGTGTTGCTGAGCAGAGAACCTTCCAAAGCACTAGTGGTTTACTTTGGTTGAGAAACAGAACAACTTCTCCAAGCTCAGAAAGCTTTCCTCGAGCCATGATAGCCCTACCTGATATCTGAAACACAATTATAAACTCTGAGATCCTAAACAAAATATGAGGGTTGAGTTCGGTAAGGGTTTCCCCTTTCTCCTTCCTAGGCTGGTCACTCAAGTTCTTACTGCATAAAATCTTTAAGAAGGAGGAATCCCCACAAGGCCATTCAGTCATATTTCTAATCTGAGCATGGAAATCCTGCCTGCACAGCTAGAGTGCTTACCTGGGTCCAGATCCTGGGACAACCACTCAGCAGCAGGATGACTTTTATGAAGTTATTTAACTTCTGTAAGCACTGATTTCCTTATCTATAAAATGGGGATAATATTGGTAACCACCTCTTCATATTCTTAAGAGGAGATATGTAAAGTAGTGTTTAGCATACTGCTGGGAACATAGTAAGCACTCAATAAATGCACCTATTATTGTTATTAAGGTCATCTCATCTTTGTTCAAAACTTTCAGTGATGAGGAGCCAACTACCTCATAAAGCAACTTGTTGGAAAGCTCTAGTTCAAGGAATCCTACAATTTGATATATAAGAGAACAATTAGTTCAATCTCATTAGTTCACAAGCAAGACATCTAAGGCACAGAAGGATTAAATTATTTACCCAAGGATATACCACTAGTCAAGGGCAGAACCAACACTAGAACTTCAGAGCCCCTGGCATTGACTCCAGTGTCTTTTCCTTTCTTAAATTATGTCAAAGGCTACCTCCCTGTAATTCTTCCCTGTGGGTCCAACTTTCTCCCTGTCATTGGCCCCAGCAATAAATACTGGATCCTTTTAAAACATGAGTGTTGAAATGAGATTTCACATTGTCCATGATCAGATTTTAATAAATATTAGAATTCTTGTCTTTTTTCTTGGCACTTCTAAGTACTCCACAGATAGATAGGTTACAGAACCAGAAATGCTGCCCTTTATAAACATGGCATGGAGCTATTTCTTATATTTCCTTTTCACATTCGGGTAAAAAGGGGTCATGACATACAATCATTCTTATTCTCTAACCTGGTCTTATTATGAGTAACATTTTATTCATTCTTCAATCTATCCATTTGTTGCTCAAAATGAGTCCTTACTCTTTGCCAGATACTGTGGATACACAAACAAAAAGACATGCTCTCTTCTCTCCAGATGCTAATGAAAAAGTGGAAGGACACATCCATGAACAATGGTAACTGGGCAATAATTAATACAGTGGAGACAGGTGTATGGTTTTCTAGAAGCACAGAGGAAGGAGGTTTAATCTACCTTAGGTCGGGGGTTCAGGTAGGGGTACGTGTGGACCTAGGAAGAGAGTCAGTTGAGGAAGTGATCTGCGGCTGTGCGAAGGTAAGTGGTACCATTACTGTGACAGACAGTGGCTGGTTGTTCAAGAACCTGTTTCTCCTTCTTCCTGCGCACACCAGCCCTCCTTATGATCAGGAGGCCACATGACTGAGTTTTAGCCAATAAAATGTAAGCAGAAGTCATAAGTGTTACTTCAAGGCTCAGACCACTAATTCTCTGACATGCAACTCTTCGTGTGCTTCCTCCATCTGCAGGCTAGATGCAGACACAGGCAGTGAACTGGAAGGCACATGTTGCAGGTGTAGAGCCGCAAGATGGAAGGGGCTGGGTCCCTGGTCAGAAGTGAGCCTGCTGCTGATCACATACACGTATTTCAGACTTTATGAATGTGAGAAATAAGTTTCTATTATGTTTAAGTCATTACACATTTTGGGGTTAACTTTTTGTTGTTGAAGCAGTTGGTGTTACTACTATTGCAATTAACTAAACTCAGAAGTTGGGATTTATTTACAGCATGTTGGAACCAACCAAACTAGCCAAGCCAGTCTGAAAAAAGTACAGCCAGTAATCCTGGGTTCTTAGTCTACTAGACAATGAGCTAACTTGGGAGCTAGGCTCACAATTTGTTCCTCTCCTGGAAAATTCCATTTGAAATAGATTTGGCTCCTTATCCTTGAAGAAATCATTTTAGCCTTGATTGAAATGTTCCTGTTTCCCATAGATAACATGGCTTCTCTACAGCTGGTTGCTGCTGCTAAAAATCTACAGCTTGCTTTTTTTTTCTTTGTAAGCAAAAAGGAAGGAGCAGGAAGCAACTTTACTCCTTATACAGAGAAGGGAAAGAGGACTGGCAGCCTGTGTATGAGTATGGAAAAGGCAAAGAAGGAAAAATATTTTGTCTGTTGTCAGTGTGATTTTTCAGGGCTTTTCCTCCAGTTAGCTCGGTTTTCTTTCACATCCCTAACTTGATCTTAATCAGATCACATCATATTTCTTTCTTTCTTTCTTTCTTTCTTTATTTATTTATTTTTGGCTGTGTTGGGTCTTCGTTTCTGTGCGAGGGCTTTCTCTAGTTGCGGCGAGCGGGGGCCACTCTTCATTGCGGTGCACGGGCCTCTCACTATCGCGGCCTCTCTTGTTGCGGAGCACAGGCTCCAGACGCGCAGGCTCAGTAGTTTTGGCTCACGGGCCTAGTTGATCTGCGATATGTGGGATCTTCCCAGACCAGGGCTCGAACCCGTGTCCCCTGCATTAGCAGGCAGATTCTCAACCACTGCGCCACCAGGGAAGCCCCACATCATATTTCATTATAATTTTATTGTCACTTCTGACATTTCTGCCACAAAATAACCCACGGACTTCAGTCAAATCAAATAAGGACACAATCAAATAAGGAATAAATTGGAGAATTCTAAAGAAAAAAGAGAGATGTCTGAATATTGACATTTCTCTAGTTCATATATATGCAACACATTTTCTATTCATTCATTTAAGCATCTGTATTAGTTACCTAATGCTAAGTAACAAATTATTCCAAAACTGGGTGGCTTACAACATCAGTCATTTCATTATCTCACTGTTTCTGAAGGTCAGGAATCTGGGAGCGGCTTAGCTGAATGATTCTGGCTTAGGGTCTTTCGTGAAGTTGCAGGCAAGATGTTGGCTGGGGCCTGCAGTCATGTGAAGGCTTGACTGTGGCCAGAGGATCTGATTCCAAGATCACATACTCACGTGTCTGTTGTCTGGAGGCCTCAGTTCCTAATTATGTGGTCCTTACCATAGGTCTGCTCATGACATGTCAGCTCACTTCACCCAGAGTAAGCGATTCAAGAGAGAACGAGTGAGGAGGGAGCCATGGTTCCTTTCATGACTTAGTCCCTGAAATCATACACCATCATGTCTGCTTTATTCTTTTCATTAGAAGTGAGTCACTAAATCCAGCCCACACACAAAGGAAGAGGAAGTAAATGCCACCTCTTGAAAGAAAAAGTATCAAACCATTTGTGGATGTATTTTAAAACCACCCCAGCATTTGATAGTTACCTTCTTTGTACCAGCACTCTTCAATGCGCTGGAGATCCAGGAATAAAGAAAATAATGAATACTTCAAAAGGATGTCTGTCATAAACTAGCAACGGATGCTAAGGATCAACTTGGAGACATTTTTCCAGCCCCCTTTTCCCACCATAGGCTGTAATATCAGTCAGTCAACCAGTTATGTCTGCTGATTGAATGCTTACTAAGTCTCGGACAGTGCAAAGAAGGAAAATATTGTATATGGAATGTCTACTTGATTATACACTAAATATACAGTTTTCTACCTATCTCTCAATCATAAATATAACACGCATATTTAGACATGATTCATACTGCATACCGATTAGCATCAAAGAGACCTTCATGCAACCAAAGACTTAACAGTTTTTCCACACAAATTGTGTTTTCTGACCAAACATTCTTTTTGATAAGTTTCAGATAGAGTAAGAAGTAGAAAACAAACTAATGAAAGTTAACATAACTTTGGTGATATCAACACAATGAGCCACATGTGACATAATAATAGTAACTACCTAAAAGATTACATACTCACTGTGGTATGGATTAATTCAGGTGGCTCCCTTTAAACTACTCCCTCTTGATAAATGGATAAATGAAGGTGACCTTGGGTAACCTTCGGTGCTCTGACAGGTGCCAATTCTCCTTCAGGGAAGCAATGCCTTACAATTCTAAGGTTCAATTCTATATCACCCTAGCAGACCTGAGCAAAATGGACTGGCTGTGGCACCCACCGAAGACTCCTAGAATCCCATAGTCAAAGAGGTGGAAAGGGCCTTGGGATGTAAACTAGTCATCTACATCTACATCTACATCTACATCTACATCTCCATTTTGCCACTGTAGAGACCGAGGCTTAGAGAAGAGAGGGGACTTGCCCTGAATCATCCAGTTGTCGGTGGCAGATGTGAGATTACAAACCAGATTTCCTGGTTTCAATCTTGACTTCTTTCTCTATTGTCCACCTTGCCTCTTGCAGTAGCAGTACCCCTGGGTGCCTTCTGAGCAGGAGAATGCCATATTTGCAAAGTGAAAGGCAGTTGGCTGTTGTTAGCCTCTGCAACACTCCTATTCTTTACAAATTGCTATCCAAACATTTTGTGGAATGTAATGATAGCCAATATTTTTGAGGACTCACTACTGCCAGGAATTGTTCTTAATCTTATTTAATTCTCCCAAAAATCCAGTGAGGTTGTTATTACTATGATTCTATTTTTATAGCCAAGGAATCCAGGCACTGAGAGGGTACGTAACTTGCCCAGGGTTGCTTAGGTAGTGAGTGGCAGAGCTGGTGTTCAAATCTCAGCAGTTTGGCTCTAGAGCTCATGCCCTTTAGCCCTAGGCTATTATTAATTGCAATTCTGCTCACCAACAATGTTTTCCCTCTTTGTGCTTAAGCTGTTCCTGTTGAGGGGGAATGTGTCTTCGCTTGTGCTATGCCCTAGCCTGGAATCGTTCTGTGTACCCCTAATTAGCCTTTAGGACCCGCAGCAAGTCCAACATCTTTCAAGAACTCTTCCTGGATTCCCTCCCTGTTGTGAGGCAATAATTTTTGATCCAGGGTCCTTGCAGTACTCCTCATTTAGCACCTTCCTAGCCCTCACTGCACCAGAAGCTTTCTTCACACACAAGTGAACAATAGCCTGAGGCAATGGCATGAGCACTGGCTTAGAGAAAAGAAGGCCTGAGTTCCAGTTCCTGGTGTATCACAACCTGCCTAGTGACCCTGCAAAGCCTGTCAAGCCATGTGGGCTTTGGAATCTGTAGAAAGCAGTGTTGGCTATCCGGCAATGCCCAGTGGCATTATTGATTCAGGTAAGGTTCCTCATATATGCTAAAACGTTAGGTGAGGAAGTGTCGGGGAGCAGGCTGTCTGTGTGCTTTTACTCTATCACCCCACAGATTACTTCCTGTTTGCAGAGAGAAAGTATACCATTACTCTGGAGAGATCCGAGGCCACCATCTTAACCAAGAGGTCAAACTGAGCATCATTAACTGAGGGAAAAACTAAAATTTATGAGCCTCATGATGTGATGCAATACAAAATGCACACAACGCCATCTATGAAGTTTTCTTTCTTTTCTAACAGCCTTTACTGAGATGTAATTCACATACCAGATAATTCACACATTTAAAGTGTTCAGTTGGATTTTTTTTATATTTATAGAATTGTACAGCCATCACCGGAATCGAATTTTAGAAGATTTTCATCGTCCCAAAAAGAAGCTCTATACCCATTAGCAGTCATTCACATATCCTCCTTCTCCTGCCCCCATTCCTAGGCAACCACTAATCTACTTTATGTTTGTATAGATTGCTTATTCTGGACATTCATATAAATAAAATAACATAACATATAGTCCTTTGTGACTGATTTCTTTCACGTAGTATGTTTTCAAGGTTCATTCACATATCAGTATTCCATTCCTTTTTATGGCCTAATAATATCCTATTGTATGGAATGAAATGTACCACATTTTATTTATCTATCAGTTGATGGACACGTGGGTTGTTTCTGTTTTTTGTTTATTATAAATATTGCTGCTACGTGTACAAATTTTTATGTGGACATATTTTTTCAATTCTCTCTCAGCTGTATACCTCAAAGTGTAATTGCTGGATCATACGGTAACTCTGTGTTTCATAAAAATATATTTTTTTAATGAAAAAAAATTACAATTTTTTAAAAAAAGACTTTGTTTTTTAGAGCAGTTTTAGGTTCACAAAACTGAGAGGAATGTCTAGCGATTTCCCATATACCCCTTGCCACCACACATGCATAGTGTTCCCTCTCCCCTCATCAACATACCCACTAGAGTGGTACATTTCTCACAACTGAGGAACCTACATTGACACATCGTAATCACCCAAAGTCTACAGTTTACATTAGGGTTCACTCTTGGTGTTGTACATTCTGTGGGTTTGGACATGTATCCATTATATGGTATCACACAGAGTATTTTCACTGCCCTGAAAGTCCTCTGTGCTCTACCTATTCATTCTTCCTTTCCACCCCACACCCTGCCACCACTGATTTTTTTTTTACTTTCTCCATAATTTTGCCTTTTCCAGAATGTCACATAGTTGGAATAATACAGTATGTAGCCTTTTCAGATTGGCTTTTATCACTTAGTAATATGCATTTAAAGTTCCTCCATGTCTTTTCATGGCTGGATAGTTCATGTCTTCTTAGTGCTGAATAATATTCCATTGTCTGGATACACCACAGTTTATTTATCCACTCACCTACTGGAAGACATTTTGGTTGCTTCCAGTTTTTGGCAATTATGAATAAAGTGTCTATAGACATCCCTGTGTAGGTTTTTGTGTGGACGTATGTTTTCAACCCCTTTGGTTACCGAGGAGCACAATTGCTGGATTGCATGTTAAGGAGTACGTTTAGTTTTATAAGAAACTGCCAAACTGTCTTTCCAGGTGGCCATACAATTTTGCATTCCCACCAACAATGAATGAGAGTTTCTGTTGCTACATAACCTCACCAGCATTTGGTGTTGTCAGTGTTCTCGATTTTGGCCATTCTAATAGGTATGTAGTGAGACCTTATTATTTTAATTTGCATTTCCCTGATGACATATGAGGAGGAACATCTTTTCATATGCTTATTTGCCATCTGTATATCTTCTTCGGTGTGGTGACTGTTAAGGTCTTTGTACCATTTTTTAATTGGGTTGTTTGTTTTCTTGTTGATTTTTAAGGGTTCTTAGTAGATTTTGGATAACAGTCCTTTGGTAGAAGTAACTTTTGCAAATATTTTCTCCCAGTCTCTGACTTGTCTTCTCATTCTCTTGACATTGTTTTTTTGTGAAGCAGAAGTTTTTAATTTTAATGAAGTACAGCTTATCAATTATTTCTTTTATGAATCATGGCTTTGGTGTTGTATCTAAAAAGGCATCACCATACCCATGGTCATCTAGTTTGCTCCTATCATCTTCTAGGAGTTTTATAGTTTTGTGTTTTACATTTAGGTCTAAAATTGATTTTGAGTTCATTTTTTTGAAGTATGTAAGGTCTGTGTCTAGATTCATTTTTTTGCATGCAAATATCCGGTTGTTCCAGCACCATTTGTTGAAAAGACTATCTTTGCTCCATGGTATTGTCTTTGCTCCTTTGTCAAAGGTCAGTTGACTATATTTATATGGGTCTACTTCTGGGCTCTCTATTCTGTTCCATTGATATATTTGTCTGGTCTATCACCAATACCACACTGTCTTGATTACTATAGCTTTATAGTAAGTCTTTAAGTTGAGTAGCGTTAATCCTCCAATTTTGTTCTTCTCCTTCAATATTGTGTTCATTATTCTTGGGCTTTTGCTTCTCTGTATAAACTTTAGAATCAGTTTATTGATAGCCACTAAATAACTTGCTGTGATTTTGACTGGGATTTCATTGAATCTATAAATCAATTTAGAAAGACCTGACATCTTGAAAATATCGAGTCTTCCTATCCATGAACATGAAATATGTCTCCATTTATTTAGTTTTTCTTTGATTTAATTCATCAGAGTTTTGTATACAGATCATATACATTTGCATATAGATCATATACATATTTTGTTAGATTTATACTTATTTCTTTTTTGGGGGGGTAATAATGCAAATAATGTGTTTTAAATTTCAAATTCCACTTGTCCCATTGCTGGTGTATAGGAAAACAACAGATTTTTGTATTTTTGTATATTAACTTTATATCCTGCAACTTTGCTGTAACTGCTTATTAGTTCCAGGAGGGTGTTTTTTGTTTGTTTGTTTTTTGTTAACTCTCTTGGATTTTCTACATAGACGATTATGTCATCTGAAAACAAAGACACTTTTATTTCTTTCTTCCAAGTCTGTATACTTTTTATTCCCTTTTCTCATTTCATTAACTAGGGTTTTTAGCACAACGGTGAAAAGGAATGTTGAGAGTGGCCATTCTTGCCTTGTTCCTAATACATTTAATGTTTTAAGGAACTGCCAGACTGTTTTCCAAAGTGGCTGCACTGTCTTACATTCTCATGAGCAATGTATGAAAATATGAAGTTTTGTCAAACATGTTCAGTAAAGCTTTAGGCCTAACTTTCAGTTTACAGGAAACATTGACAGAGAAAAGAGTTAACGGATACCATGAGGAAGCAATCAGAAAAATACAGAAAGTGAGACATTCTCTAATTGATCTCTTCAAAAATTCAGTGAGTCAATGTCCTTTAAAAAAGAAGGATGATGGAGGCTATTTTAGATTAAAAGATACTAAAGAAACATAACAACCAAATCTAATGTGTAAATCTTAATTAGATCCTGGTTAGAACAACAACAAAAAAATCAGCTCTAAAAGACGTTTTTGGAATAAGTTGGGATATTTGAATGGATATTAGATGGTATTAGGGAATTATTGTAAAATTTCTTAGATATGGTATTAATATTGTAGTTAAATAGGAGGGGAATGTTCTTATTTTTAAGAGATGCAGCTGAATTATTTAGGGACTTTAAGTGTCATGATATCTGCAACTTCTTTCAAGTTGTTCAACAATCTCTCCAATCTCTCTCTCTCTCTCTCTCTCTCTCTCACACACACACACACACACACACACACAGATAATGCGAGTAATGTAATGGAAGATGTGAGTTTTTAAATACAGGTGATGAATATGTGTACGGGTGCTCAGTATATGTTATACTGTTTCAGCTTTTGTGACTGTTGACATTTTTCATAATAAAAAGTTGGAAAGAAAAGAGATTAAAAGCTCCATGATTTATAATTTTAGCTTTGTCCCTGCAATTAGACTGCAAACCCTGAAGGTCTAGGGCCCAATCTGTACCCGTCTAGCTCCTGTTCCAAGCCCAGTGCCCAGAACCTTGAAGGTTTCTGGCAATGATGCCTCAGTACAGATGTCTAATCACTAATCAGGAGGCAATGGAGAAACTTGAACAGACTAGCAGTCCCGAAAGTGTTGCTGAAGTGGAAGGAGATATGTATGACATCCTTCACTCTTTATAGCTCTAGTTTGGAAAATGAGTGGGTAGTAATTGTAGCCATGTTCCTGATGGCTACCAGCAAAAACCAGCTTTTTAAACTTTGCTCCCAGGGTGGTTAGTGCAAAAGAAAACAGGAATCAACCAGCATCCCAATTAGCATCACTCATGTTGATTGCTGCTACTGCCTAAGCCTAAGCAAGTCAGCTAAGTAACATCCTGAAACAAAACATAACCCCTGGGGTCATGAACTCTTAATTGTCCTAAAAGACAGAGATCTTGGGGGAAAAGTTCTGGGCATATATGCACCATTCCAATACATAAGGGGCATTTCCAAGACTAGTCCTGGTGGAGGGTGAGTTCCTGGGGACTTTACAAAAACATCAGGGTCACCTGGGCCAACTAAGAGCAATCCTAATCTAATATTCCTCTCAGCTTTCCATTCTTTTCCTGACCCCTATTTGCCAGGAGATGGCAAAGAATTGTCCTCTGTCAGTGCAGCTTTCTTCACTTGGAAACAAGAGTCATTTTTTTCTCTACAGTATTGTTTTTAGGATTACAGTGTGAATGTTAGAAATATAACATGTGCCTTAGGAGAAACAGAAAAGTAATTGCTTGAACTAGATAAATCTATTTGGCCTTTCCTCGTTCAAAGATAGATAGCACATCTCAAACCTCTTGGAGACTCCTAATTTCAAAGGTTCTGTGTTGTTATTCCTGCAAACTGATAAAATGTCCTGGTTATTCTTTTGTCTCCAAATTGAATCTGTAGTTCTCAGATGACTTATCTCTAACCCCTTGTGATACAAAACTCCTTTCTCATACACTGGGTTCTATTAGTTTTTGGAAAGTGTTGCCACTGTGGACATTGTTGCAAAGCAAGAATGGTCTGTTTTCCTGATATAGAACAGCTTCTTTTTATCAGAGAGTCTGACCTCATGCTCTGAGTTCCAAGAACAGTGTTGGTTTACATTTTCTACACCTTTGCTAGTGCATGTATTCTGACCCTATATCAGTCCAGCTTATATTAAACTTTTGTTTCCAAACATGTGGTGGTCATTGCTGTGTCCACATGCTACCTCTATAAATGACCATAGTCCTGGAATTCATTTAGTTAACAGAATTCAGGCTTTGTAGGGACCATATTGATTCCCATTAAGATTTCTAGGAGTGCAAAAACAAGCTCCATTAAATTTCACAAAGGGTAAAGAAAATTGACACAAAAATTAAGTGACTTACCTCTAGTAGTATTTCCTAAGATGTGTATCAGAGAAAAGAGATCAATGTTCCAACATATTTGGTAAAACTGCACACCAGATCCTTCTTTTCGAAGGCCTCAATGCACGTGAACATATTGAAGGCTTAGGAAGGTCCTGCAGTAAAGAAATTTGTTTAACTTTATTTAATTCAGTGTTTGCTAAATTTACTGGCCTACAAAATGTCTTTTAAAAATTGTGGGGGGGCTTCCCTGGTGGTGCAGTGGTTGAGAATCCGCCTGCCAATGCAGGGGACACGGGTTCGAGCCCTGGTCTGGGAAGATCCCACATGCCGCGGAGCAACTGGGCCCGTGAGCCACAACTACTGAGCCTGCGTGTCTGGAGCCTGTGCTCTGCAACAAGAGAGGCCGCGATAGTGAGAGGCCCGTGCACCGCAATGAAGAGTGGCCCCCGCTCGCCGCAACTAGAGAAAGCCCTCGCACAGAAACGAAGACCCAACACAGCCAAAAATAAATAAATAAATAAATAAGTAAATTTATTTAAAAAAATTAAAAAAATAAAAAATTGTGTAACATCAGTTTCTCAGGGAAGGCGCTTTGGAAAATTATGACCTATAATTACTATAAAGAAGAATAAGTTATTCAAATAAACTATTAAAAATTAGGAGCCAGAGAAAATTGAATATTGATTGGATATTTGATGATATTAATGTTATTATTAATTTTTAAGTGTGATAATGAGATTCAGTCTGTGGGTTTTTTCTTGACCCCTTATCACATGCTGAAATACTTACAAATGAAATGATTTAGTATCTTAAGTTTGCTTCAAAATGATTCAGAGCAGGGCAGCTTGGAGTAGGTGACTACATAAACTGACATCAGACATCAGTTGATAACTATTCAAGCTTTTTATTTTAAAGAACATGGTCATGTTTTAAAAAATTCTTTTCTAGCATTGGAGATCTGAGTACCTAATTACTGTTTGATGGCATGAAGATGCTTCAGAAAGTATCTCCAGGCAACTTCTAATTTGCAGGATAGTAGTACGATGGTTATTTCTAAGCAGATGCTAAAGACCTGAACTAGGAGCATTCCCCAGGACCCAGCTCAAGGCTGCCACCACGCAGTAAGCACTTGCTAATCAATGGATTGACTTGATAGAGGACCCAGGAGGATTCCAATTCCAATGCATTTCACCTATCTACATACTTTATTTTTATGATGGGACTTGCTAGGATCCCAGAATCTTAAGCTAGTCCAAAGATCTCATGTGACAAGTTAAGACAAGGAGTTCCAAAGATTGTATCCATCATGGTGAGCTCCAGTGGCTCAGAGGCACAGTAGAGGAAAGACATGGCTTTGGAAACCTACTTGGGTTTACTTCTATGGATGATCACTTTCTAGCTGTGAGATCTTAAGCAAGTCATTTAGGTTCTTTTGGCTCTGTTTCTTCACCTGTAAAATTGGAATAGTAACAATAACAATACCTCCTCATAAAGCCATTGTGACTCTTAAATTAGATGATCTACTTAATAATTATCAATTATTATTGTCATCACCATCACATAATCTTTCTAGTCACTGGTGGGGATTGCTGATACTCTGAGTAACTCCCGGTCAAGTCCTATGAGTCCTTGTTTCCCAACAAAGAATGGGAAACAGTTATAAAACTAATGGAAATAGGTAGCTGCTAAGCAATCACAACACTTCAAAAGAGGCAAAAAATGTTTACTTTTGTATCTACGTTAGGAAATATGTTTTCTCCTTTTGAACAGTTTTTACCACAATTTGTTTAAGTGAGAAAGACAGGCAGTACCACCCTGATCTAGTTTATTAAAATAGAAATTTGCTTAGATCTTAAATATTAAAACTTTATCAGGGATGTGTTGCTGATACCATTGCTATTATAGGTTATTCTTGTTGTAAATATTTGTAACATTCCTGAAAAAGGCATGTGTGGAGTGATTACTTACATTTTGATTTCTACTTTATAACTTTAATAATAACTTTTATAATAATTTTAGAAATATACCACCTCAGGAAAAGAAGTTGAAAGTTACTAAGCAATAAGGAGCTTAGGCATCCAAATGTTCCTTTCATGGAACATTTAGTCTTCATATATCTTTAATTTTCCTGCACAATTCCTTTAAGAGTTCAAATTATCAGTTCAGATGATTTTAGACAATTAACATATACATATGTTTAAAACTGTCATTTTTTTTCATTCCCCTGGGACTGTCACAGCGATTTCTTAGGACTTAAAAGAAAATCGGCCACAGATATTCAGAAAATTTTAGCAATATAAGCACCCTGATCAAAAGCAGCAAGGGGAGAGTGTTATGATCCAAAGACTAAAGGCTTTGTAGACAGCAGACCTGGATTCCACTGAAAGAATTATTTCACTTTTGCTAAGCTTTGATTTCCTATCTATAAAACAGTTTTACCTACTGGTTGACTCAAGAATTGAAAGGTATAAAGCATGCAAAGTTTGGCACGTAACATGATAAACATTAGCCATTTTCAATGAACAATTGTCAAATGACTAACAGACTTTTTAAAAAGTGGTTTAGCTTGATGGGAACTTTTAAAATGTTGACAAAGTCTACCAGGGCTTCCTCTTCACTTGTTCTTTGGTGATTGTCTCCGCTTCTAGAGACAGAAGTGTATGAAATAGTTGTATGTCCCTCTCTCCTTGGAGAAGCAAGATTTTCATTTACAATCTCTGCTCTCTTAGAGGCTGAAAAATGGTATTCTTGTGTAGACTCTGTGGCTTGTTGGGGTTGTTGTGGTGGCAGTGACATTCTCTTGTGACTTTTCACTTCCTAAGCCAGAGGGCAAGTCCCTGAAGGGCTCCCTTAACATCACTGAGGGCTACTGCTCTGACCACTGCTGAGAGATGGTTCATGGAAAAAGACTAAATGGCTAAATTGGACCATTGCCTACATAGTGAATCACCATGAGAACTGAGTATCTTTAAAGAGATTTCTTTTCAAGGTACCTTGAAAATATATGGGTCAGGTTCTTAACTGTTTATTCTATGATTTCTGATTAGTGACCAGGTTGTTGGACACATTTCCTAATAAAGCCCAAACCCAGGAGTGCTTCCTTGTATAAAAATGTATGTATCCAAGAAAAAAAAAATGGTTCTGAAGGTCCTATGATCTTTCTCTCATGGGGCAGTGGACTTTGCTTTAGTTCCTTTCTTTCCCTTTCTCTTTTCTTTATGATTAAAACAAAGACGCAAAATCAAAAGAAAACCCTGAAAACTAATCAGCTACTCTACTGAAAGCTTCCATTTCACTCAAAAAGGCAAATATAAGCAGATTTGTTTTCCCAGTTTTACCCTGCCTCCGGCACATATGGACATAGTTTATTTTCTCAATGTATAAGCAAACCATTCTATGTCATAAGAAAATGTAAATGGGTGCCCAAGTCCACAGACATGTTCGCCAACCCCAAAGGGAATTTCTCAAGCTGTTTAATCCCGAGATTGCTAGTTGTCCTTCTGAATTTTAAATACCAGGGAATTTCATTTTTTACTACCTTATTAGAATGGTATTATATAATCTTAGCCACTTGTATTCTCTTTACCTCTTTAACCCCATTATTTTCCTGAGCCCACACTCAGATAATGATAGGAACACTTAGATTAAAAATAAATAAGTATAACTAGTAATTGTGTTCTGCACGTTATATAATCCCCCATTTCATACCTTAGGAGGACAGCTCTTTATTCTTGAAATTCATTGTTGAGAGTCAGGGTCTGCAAAGAGTTAGTGGGAGTTTAAAGTGGTTTACATCTGATGATGGGTTTTTGTCAGAGACTGCTGGGGTAAATTGAAAGCAAATGTCCCGGCCTATCTCAAGGACCCAATTCTCTCCCTAGATGTGAGAAACTAAGATGCACTCAACTAAACTACAGCATGAAAGTATTTGAATCAAATTAGGGTTAGAAAGAGACCGAACCTCTCATCAGTGAACTGCAGTCACCCTCATAGTCCTCCAGGCTCTAAGAGAAATCCATTTTTCTCTGGCCCATTGAGGGTCCAAAAACAAAGAGCTCTCAGTCAAGGCAAGGACAGACCTTAGCATTTCTGGTGTTTACTTCTGATCATCTGGAGTCATTGGTTTAAGGCTACATACACTAGGGAGGGGAGGGATTCAGTCATATAAGTAAAGGGAGTAAGTACATTAAAGAGGCAAGGAAAACAATGTTGCAAGGAGTGGAGGGGGAAGAGGAGAGACTCAGCAAGTTCCAAAGCAGAGACAGGTTGGGATAGTGTCCTAGAAAAATAAGACTTCCTTCATAAGACAGGGGGAGAGCTGAGCAATAAACACGAGGCCAAGATAAGAATGAATGAGTCCTGTTTGATTAGCCCCAAAGAATCTTCTCTTTGTGAGCATCAGCTGGACCAGGATATAAAGTCTCAAACCAGGAGGCAATCTGCACCCACCTAACTCCTTAACGGGAAGGCTTATCTAAAGAGCAATATCCCAGATAAAGCTGATTTGTGTCATTATCCCTTCAGTACCTGCTGGGTGTCTTTAAGGATCAAAAGCATCTTAATGTACTTAACCTGCTGATCATTAGGGAAGGAGCAAAGAGAGCTGCGGTCGGAACCCTGGAGGCAGAAGCCAGACAGGGAAATGGAGCTCGGCTCAATGCTGTGCCCCTGTTATTACTCTCAGGCCAGCAGATCAGGCCTGTTGGTTAGCCTTAGACCTGAGTTGGGAATAGATCCATAGCTGCCCGTGAGCATCAAAAAAAAAAATCCTGGAAAAGGTGTTTGAGCCAGAGCTGTCACTTAAGCAATTTAGTATGTCCAGGGGCCATAGCTACCTTTATTGCCTCAGTTGGCTTGTATGCAGTTCTGGTGTGTGATTAAAGGGAGGATAGGATTAATGTCCTTTTTGACAACAGTATCCATCCACATAAGATGAGGATGCAGTTTATTTCTTAAGAGTACTATCAACCTGAGTATGATTTGTGGCTGGCTTTCCAACTGAGCTGCAACTTTCAGGAGAAGCCCCCTCCTCCCCCTGGCAACAAATACATTCTTTGCCTTGAGAGTTCTAAAACCAGTTTCAACCTTATACAGCAGCCAGAAGCAAAAAAAATCCCTCCTTCTCTGAGACGTTGTGCAGAGAAACATATAAGGGCAGGACCAAGGACAAGGACCATGTTGTGTCCTCTGCTGCATGTCCAGCACCCAGCACCAAGCCTGGCATGTAGTAAATACTCCACAACAACTGATCAATAAATGAGTATAATAAATGATTGGATGAATGACTATAAATTCTTTAAGCTTTAGCTTCAAGTTTATTTGAAAGCTTAATGGTAAAGTTCAATCCAAATAATTATTTTACTTATATTTATCTGTGGAATTTCCTTGAGGGTAAAGAAAAAAATGAGGAGTAATATGGAAAGGGGACAATACCCTTTTGCTATGAAACAGGCCTTAGTTTTTCCAGAAATTCAAAAGCAGTGGTTCTCAAAAATAATCATTAGAAACATATGGGGAGATTTAAAAGAATACAGATTCCTTAATAACTCCTAGTTTTAATTAACTGGATTCAAATGGCCCCCAATTATCTGAATTTAAGAAAACAACCACCCTAAAATATTCTGTTGATTAGCTAGGTGTTGGAAACCACTGGCCCATCGTGTTCCACCTTCCTAATGAACGTGAGTATGGGCTTAGTTCTGCTTTGGGTTTCTTCACTTTTTCTGGGAAATTGCACCATTTTAGTATAGACAAGACTAAGGATAAGGGACCAAGTTGATTTTAAAGTGAAAATTGTGAAATAAATGAGATTTGTCTCCGGTGTTCTGCTTCCTCTCTGTTATGGGCTGAATTGTGTCTCCCTCAAACTCATATGTTGAAGTCCTAATCCCAATACCTCAGAATGTGATTGTATTTGGAGATAGGGTCTTTAAAGAGGTAAAACGAATTCATTAGGGTGAGCCCTAACTCAAACTGACTAGTATTCTAATAAAAAGAGGAAATTAGGACACACACACAGACAGAGGGAAGACCATGTGAGGACACAGAGAGAAGATGGCCACCTACAAGCTAAGAGAGGCCTCAGAAGAAATCAAACGTGCCAGCAACTTGATCTTGAAGTTCTAGCCTCCAGAATCATGAGAAAATAAATTTCTGTTGTTTAAGTCACCCAGTCTGTGATACTTTGTATGGGCAGCCCTAGCAAACTAATACACTCTTCTATCTGCAACCTCTCTTTACTCCTCACCTTCCCCAACCAGGGGCAGCTTACTCTCTCTGAACTCCCAGGTCTCCTCAGCAGAACTGCTTCGTCTGAGCTGTTCCTACTATACAGGACTCCAAGTTCTAGATGTGTGTCTTTGATTCAATTCAGAGATCATCTGCCTCTCCTGCCCATGTAACAGGTGCTCTCACAGGTACCAGGGAGCAGAGAAGATGCTGTTTCAAGGTTCTCACAGCACCCTCTCAGTTGACCTCTCTCTAGGTCAGTCCCACTGGAGTCTGCTAGGTAAATACAATAAGCTTATCAACAAATTCCTATCTGGATTATTATGGATCTTCTAGTCTAAATGCTTTCTCTAAGAATGCACTTCAACTAGGTACTCTTGAGATCAGGAACATTATCTCATTTATTCAACATTTTAAAAAGTAACTGCCATGTAGAAGATGTTCAACAAACCTTATTTTCAGAATCAAAGTGATCATCTTGCTTCCTTTTAGACACTTCTGGTGACTGAGAGCTCATTACTTACTGACATGGTAATTTCTTTACTTAGCATAATGATTAAGACATATATTTAGGACATGTACATTATAGTTAATGTATATTATGAATATAGTTTAGATTAAAATTATAAAAAGGAAATAAAAATTTCTTATTTATAGCCTTGGAAAAATCTTCTTTCAATTGGTTTTAGCTCTGGTGTATGAAAATAATTTAATTTCTCTTACATGTCAAACCTATTATTTAGTCATCAGATATCTTTTGGCACCCTACTACATATTAGGTACTGGTATAGAATGGTGAACAGATGTGGTTCCTGCCCTCATTTAGGTAGTCTGGTAGAAGGGGACAGATGAAAAAAAGATATCTATGGCCAACTAAAGAATGTCATTCACCATCTGGTTCTATAAGAATGAAGTCACTAGCCACTGCAGTTGCTGTTCAGGGTGGAGATCAGCAATGAGGCACTCTGTACTTTGGGAAAAACTGGCAGAACAGGCCTTCAGATAGTTAGATATTTTCAGGAGAAAGTTTTATGAACCCAATTTCTTGCATCTTCTCATACCTAGAAAAGCACTAAGATCATTAACGGACACATCTGCTCCTCGTGACTAGCAGCAACTGTCTACCGAGATGTGTACTGGATTGCACGTACTCCCTTCACCAAAATCACATATATACTGACCTCCCCCATACCTCTTCAGAGAAGTTCCTCAGAGCCATCTGAGAGGCTGTCTCCCGGGCCATGTCCTCATTAGGCCCCAAATAAAACAACGCATAGCTCTCACGTTGTGCACTTTTTTTTAGTCAACAATATATATAACCAAAGACTGTGATAAATGCCATAAAGTGAATGTATAAAAGATGCCATTAGAAAGACCAACAGAGGCATTCTGTTTAGAGTGAAGACTCAGAGAAAGGAGTTTTGAAAAGGTGAGATTTGACAGATGAGTAGCTGTTAGCCAGGGGAGAGAAGGGAAATAATATTCTGTTAAAGGGAGCAACATGTGTGGAGATGCTGAAGTAGGAAGCTTGTCACATCCAGGAACCAGAAGGCCAATGAGGCTGGGGAGGGGGAGTGCATGGGATTGATCAAGAGGCTGGTGGTGAGTGGTGGGGGAGTTTGCACTGAAATTATCACTAGTATTGTAGAATACGTTTTCTGTTTACTGAACTATAATTCTACCTGTTCCTCTCTAGAGGATGTGGTTTCTGGTCCAGGTGTCCTTTCTGAGCCCCTTTCCTGCCAAGCTTGTGCCTGGCTTGAGCTCAGATGGGGCAATCCTTCCAGGATTCCTAAGAATATGTGTATATATCCCTGAGTAGCTAATATTGTATATCCTAAGATCTTTTTTTTTCTTATAGCCTTTTCACATATGAGACGGGATTCTCAAATAATAAAAGCACCTTTACAACCATATGAAAATCGATCTTTTTGTACTGGTTGCGCCTTATATCTTCCTTTGTTAGTTCTCTGCTCTAACAGAGCTGAATCAGAACTTCACTTTCAACCTAAAATATTATTTTATTATGGCTATATCTTCACTCCCATCCTAGATTGTAAGCTCCTAGGGTCACTATTCAGGGTTGAATCATCCTATGTACCCAGCACAGACATCACCCAAGACTGAGACCTCAGTCTATTTTCCTTGCTCTTTCCAAGCACTCAGCACTGCTGCACAATCGCCACAGGGTGAGTACATGGCAAATGTTAGGACTAACGGTCTAAGTCAGGGAAAAAAAAAAACCCGATTAAGTATATATTTTGGCCTGGGGGGGTTATTTTACATTATTTTCTGCCTTATTATAAGATATTGAATGGCTTATGCTACAGGGATCTGGGGAAGTTGTCTTTCTAGTCATGCTTTAGGTTAAAAAAGAAACAGATCAATTGAGAGAGTAATCTGACACTTGGTTTGGGGAATGCCAGAGACCTTGAGTCTTTATAGAACATTGTTAATTAGTAAGTTGCACCTTGCATGGGATTTAGAGTGTTCTGTAACAGAAATCCCTTTGGTTTACAGTTTTCTTTAGGTCTTTTAGAAATTCATCAGTATTGACAGAGTTGCTGTCTTATTTGGGCTACTGAATTACATCTAGTCCATTCTACGGAAAAGGATTATGTCTTATTTAATGTTGTATTCCAGCGCTTCGCACAGTGCCTGGCACATAGAGGTGCTCCCAGATGTTTATTATGGAATTCTAGAATATATAGATATTTCCTGGAAATGTTTCTGTTTATAGTCTTATGTTGGCCACATTGTATTGAAGCTTTAAATGCATCTCATAACTCTGGGCAATTGTACAGTCTTCTCCTCTAGATCCTCTGGTGGCATGAAGGGTTTAATTGAGGATCAAGTACCCTGTCCTACACACTCCATGGGGCTAGGAGTTCCTGACCAAGTCTGGACTCTTGGAGAACAGAATCTCTTCTGAGCTTATTTTTTTATAATTATTTGGTACAGTACATAGTAAGTGGTCAACATATGTTTGTGGATGGCAGTGAATAAATGTATTACCAGAGAAGGAATTGTACCAGTTCCATGACTGTGATCACCAGAGCAGTGAGTGGTCAATTCTGTAGAGATTTGCTCCTTGTTCAGAGTCAGCTTCTGAAGATTCAGTTATCAGTACTGTTGTTAGACACTGATGATAATACTGTCTGGAATAGACTTGACTTAGAGCATTAAATCAATCTGTCAAAGCGGATCATGTGGCTTCCTGGGGTTGAACTCAATTCTGTTTTTTAGATGGGGACAAATCATGTTCGTTTGCTGGGGGATGCAATTTGAAAGGTTCCTCACTGCCTCAGTGATCTCAGGTAGCCTTGGCTATGCCCAGAATCTGTGGCAGATATCTGGTTGTCTGGCTTTGAATACAAACAAGTTCCTGCAATCCCTAAGGAAAATCTTTATAGGCAAGGCCAGAACAAGGCATGTTTGCAAGAACTGTCAAAATGCAGTGATTAAAGTGATAGGAAAAGCCCTTGGCACTCTCCACACACCCAAGAATACCTCCTTTGTGCCACAGAGCATACAATTCTCATCACTTCTCAAAACTGAGAAGTTTAAAGAAGATGACACATTTGCTAGTTTACACAGTAGCAGGGATTATTTTAGAAAATGTACCCATATTTTTTAGAATCCTGTATTAGATTCAGAGAGTAGGCGTCAATAGGGAGGTAGGGTAGGAATCAGGGACAGAGCTTAGAATTAAAGAAGAGAGGGACAGGAAGAGAGGGAAGAAGAAAATGTGTGTGTACATGTGTGTGTGTGACAGAGAGAGAGAAAGACAGAGAGAGGTCATTTTGTGCTAAATGCTAAATGGAGCCCACAGGAATCAGAGTACTAAATTTACTTATGTTCCTACTTTTTTGTTGTTGTTGTTAAATCTTAAGTTAATGTGAGGAAGGGCACAAATTAACTTAATATTGCCATTTCAGTTAGCTAAACAAAAACTGGCAAAAAATGTTAGCCTTTTAGGGGCAGAAACTTATTTACTGCTGTATCCCCAGTGCCTAGGAAGGTGCTTTGTACCTAGTAGGCCCTGGACAAATGTATATGAATAAAAAATGAATTAACCACTACCAAATATTTACAGAAGAATTAATACCAAGTCTTTACAAACGCTTCCAAGAAATAAAATAAGGGAGAATATTTCCTAACTCATTTTATGAAGCCATTACCATCCTGATGCCAAAACCAAAGACATCACAAGAAAACTACAGACCAACATCTCTTATGAATATGAATGAAAAATTTCAACAAAATACTAGCAAACTGAATCCAGCAACATATACAAAGGATAATACAAATACTGTGATAAAGTGGGATTTATCCTAGGAATACAATGTTGGTTTAAAATTTGAAATTAATGTAATATACCATATCAATAGAATAAATAAAATGCACATGATTATCCAAACAGAAAAGAATCTGGCAAAATCCAACACTCTTCAATGATAAAAATACTCTACAAATGTGGAGTAGAAGAGAACTTCCTCAACCTGATAAAGGGTATTTATAAGAAACCCACAGCTAATATCATACTTAATGGTGAAAGACTGGATGCTTTCCCCTTAAGATGAGAGAGAAAAAAAAAATCAAGAATGTCTGCTCTCACCATTTCCATCCAACATTATCCTGGAGGTTCTAGCCAGGGCAATTTGGCAAGAAAAGGAAATAAAAGGCATCCAGATTGGAAAGGAAGAAGTAAAACTCTCTCTATTTACAGATGATCTGATCTTGTATATAGAAAATTCTAAGGAATCCACTAAAAAACTATTAGAATTAATAAATGAGTTCAGCAATGGTTCAGAATTTAAGATCAATATGTAAATATTAATCATGTTCTTATACATTTATATTAATCATATTCTTATACATTTGCAATGAACAATCTGAAAATGAAGTGAAATGAAAACATTTACAATAGCATCAAAAAGAATAAAATACTTAAGAATAAATTTAGCAGAAGAAATGCAAAGTTTATACTCTGGAAACTACAAAATATTGTTGAAAAAAATTAAAGAAGCTCTCAATAAAATGAAAGATATTCCATTTTCATGGATTGGAACGTTGTTAAGATGGCAAACCTCTCCAAATTGGTCTACAGGTTCAACACAATCCCTATCAGAATCCCTACTGGCTTCTTTGTAGAAACTGAGAAGCTGATTCTAAATTTCATATGAAATTGTAAGGGATCCAAAATAGCCAAAACAGTTTAAAAAGAGGAACACAGTAGGAGATTCAGGCTTTCTGATTTCAAAACTTACTATAAACCAGTGGTAATCAAGAGAGTATAGTCCTGGCATAATTATAGGTCTATAGATCAATGGAGTAGAACTGAGAGTCCAGAAATAAACCTATGCATCTATGGTCAATAGATTTTCAACAAATGTGTGAAGACCATTTAATTAATAATAGTCTGCAACAAATGGTACTGGGATAATTAGATATCCATGTGCCAAAGAATAAAGTTGGACCCCTGCCTCACACTGTTTATAACATTAATTCAAAATGGATCAAATGACTAAATGTAAGAGCTAATTTTATAATACTCTTAGAAAAAAAACAGAGGTACATCTTCCTGACCTTGGAATTAGCAAGTTTCTTAGTAGACCAAAAGCACAAGCAACCAAAGGAAAAAAAAAAAAGATAAATGAAATTCATCAAGATTAAAAACTTCTGTGTTCCAAAGAACACTATCAAGAAACTGAAAAGACAACACACAGCATGGGAAAAAAAATTTGCAAATCATATATCTGATAAGGGAGTTATGTCAGAATTTATAAAAAATTCTTACAAGTCAAGAATAAGAAAAAAATTTCCCAAATAAATAACAGGCAAATAATCTATATAAACATTTCTCCAAAGAGGATATACAAATGGCCAATAGCAAACAAAAAGATGCTTGGCACCATTGGTCATCATGGAAATACAAATCAAAACCACAATGAGACAATGAGATACCACTTCATACCAACAAAGATGGCTATAATAAAAAAGTCAGATAAAAACAAGTGTTGGTGAGGATGTGGAGAAATTGGAACCCTCATAAACTGCTGGTAGGAATGTGAAATGGTATGGCCACTTTGGAAGCATTCTGAAAATTCCTCGAAAAGTTAAACGCAGAGTTACCATATAACCCTGCAATTCCAGTTCTATTAGGTATATTCCCAAGAGAAATGAAACATGTATCTACATAAAAACACATACATGAATGTTCATAGCAGCATTATTCATAAGTGCTGAAATAGTCAAAAGGTGGAAACAACCCAACTGTCCATGAGCTGATGAATGAATAAACAAAAGTGGTATATCCATACAATGAAATATTATTTGGCCAAAAAGGTACATACAAATTACTAATACATGCTACAGCATGAATGAACATTGAAAACATTGTGCTAAGTGAAAGATATCAGTCATGAAGGACAACATATTATGATTACTCTTATATGAAATGTCCAGAATAGGTCAATTTATAGAGACAAAAAGTAGATATGTGGTTGCCTGTGGGTGGGGGCAATGGAGTGGTTGTGGAATGATAACTAAAGGGTCTGGTTTTCTTTTTGGAGTAACGAAAATGTTCTAAAACTGATTGGGGTGATGGTTGCCCAACTGTAAATATACCAAAAACAATTTAATCGTACACTCTAAATTATATGGTATGTGAATTTTATCTCAATAAAGCTGTTACCAAAAAAGGAGAATGAATTAATAACTTGAGAGTTTGGGGATTTGAATAAAGCCTATCACACAAATAGATAAAGAGATAAAGTACATATCCAAGTTTTAAATTAATCAATAAAATCTTTAGAAATCACAGAAGTTTTCTCTTTCAGTTAAAAAAAAAAATCAAGTCTATTAGGACTAGATTTGAGTTACTCTAAAGTCCTGAACAACACTCAGATTCTATGGAAATAATATTTAAGGAGGAGCCTCCTTTTAGCCAATGTTGAGAGAAGTAAAACCGCATGATGCATTTAAATACATTTCCAACTGATGAGCGTAGATTTGGATAAAACCGTAACAACCTCTTCAATTCATATAAAGCCAAGCTCCCTGGTGGCCCAGGTTTAGCACAGTGTGGCATTCACAGGAACATCAGCCTGACATCCAATAACGATATTTGAAAAGCAATTTAAATATTATGAATAATTTTGCAAAGCATTCTTAATACAGAGCAAGCCTATTGAAATCTCTTTCCCTCTTGCTCTCTTTCTCAGCAACTCATGAACATGACAACTACCCAGATAACTCCCTCTTCTCTTATCTGAACTCATCCCTCTTTACCTTCTAAAAAACTCTTTCCAATCCTGCCCTGGTTGCTCCTGTTCTTTCCCTCCCATCTCATCTTCTATGTGTAGTCTGTACTCACTGGCCAACAGTTCTCTGTCATTAACAGTGTAAATCTATTCAGCTCATTTTAACAACTTCTAATTCTCCCTTTCACACACCACCCTGTTTCTAGGCAAGAAAGGTCACAAAGACAGAATCTACTTTAACAGACAAAAGAGGGTGTGAGGCTATAATGTTATTTTTCTGGTTATGTTGCCTGACATATTTAAAAATTAGAGGTGACAGATTAAGTCTTGTAGGAAGAGAAAGTGAACACCACTCTGTGCTTTCTGGAATCTTCTACTTACCAGGGCAGCCAGAACATCAGTTGGAAGTAGAAGGGAGGTTTAGTTCTCTGTGTACTTGGTGGTGACTGTCACCCCAGTTTGAAGGAGAATTGTTTTAAATCTTAGAAAGCATGACTCCACCATTTACATTAGTCATCTTAAGTGGACTGACCCCAAGCCTTTGAGGTCAATAAAATTATAAGGCATATCAAGGATCTAAAAGAATCCACAATGACTCTGTTCTTTAAAACAGAATCCCTGAGGATGATGCTTCAACTGCTAACCCGAAGACAGGATGAAAAGGGTTAAGAAATCAATTCCAGTAGCATTCAGACTGCTTTTCAAGTTATTTGCAGTCAGCCAGTCAATGGCATTTATTGAGTGATTGTCCTCTGTGTATCAAGCACCAAATTAGCCTTTAAGTTGCAAGTTCTGCAAAGAGAACTCTTTTCACCCCTTGGCCAAGGTAAGTATATCTTTCTCTACAGACGAACTCCTTCTGGGAGTTCCCTGGCATTCTGGATACCTCTGCACAACAGTCAGAGGTTGGTGCCCTAATTTTACGTAAATAGAGGAGGCAGACTGCTTTCCCTAGTTCCCCTGCTTATTCTTCTCCAAGTTGGTAAGAAAATTTCAGTCAAAATTGAAATCCGCACTGGGACAGTCTAGGCTGACTTAGAAAGTTCACTTGATTGAAGACGATTTTCTGATCTGCCATCTCTCTCTTATGTTTAAATCTTTCCAACTTGGGATCTTTCTCTGAGAAAGGGCAGCAATAGGAATCCTGTACAGATCTGTGGGTACCACTGTTTGAAATGTCAGTTGAGGTCTCTGAGGGAAGATGCCAGGTAAGGTGCAATCAGTTAAGGAGTGTAAAGTCATTTAGTATCAATATTTACACTTATTGAGAGAATAACTTTTTAGAGGGGTAAGGAACCAGCTACTCTCATTTGAACTCTTTTTCCCTCTATTTCCTTCTACCAGCCCACTTCTGGCTATTTTTGAATTTGTTAGCACCATTGAATAAAGGTTAAGGGAGAGGAAAAGAACAGCAAATCTTGCTTAGTCGTGCTTAGGTGAAATGTTCTGCAGAGTAGAACTTGAGACACATGCCAGGGTTCTGAAAGAAGTATCCCTGACTCCTATGCTTCATGTGTATAGATGATGAAGAGCAGTAACAAGCAGCAGGACTGGAGAAGTCCGGCTCCCCATGTGGGTGTGGGCTGCTGTGTGCATGCTGCCCGGCTTACTTTTCCCAGGGAAACTCTTACACGCTGAGAGGCTCTACTTCTGTTCTGTGTAAGTTGAAATGTGCCTGGCTTGACCTCGGTTGACTTTAGGAAGTATGTGAGAAGGAAGGTGACGCTCTGAGCAGGAAGTCTACACCATCACTCTTAGGTTCAAGTCTAGTGATCTTGCTTTCTTGTCAAAATAGACGGCAAAGCCTTATCGGCAATACAGAAGAGACTGTCTTTACACACAGAATTCATACCTGGGGACTGGATATCAAGTTAAATCATTCCTTTGAAACTACTCAGCTGCCTGAACTGGATAAGATTCGTAAACTCCAAGCTCAAGGTAGGAGCTGATAGGTCCCAAATTGCACTTTTCTAACATTCCCATGGATTTCAAGCTTGATTGGATGTCATCTAATAATGAGTGGCATTGAGTCGTCAGGTCTGAAAAAGCAGGTGCCTTAGGAAGTAAGTAGCTGGGAAAATAAGGCATTCTTTTTGAATGGCTATCAGCAATTTCTTTGTGAAATGTGCAGGTTCTAAAATGAGAAACTTCTTAAATTTTTAAAATAAAAAACATTTTTACTTCTGGCAACTGAAGAAAGTATGCCCCGAATTAGGAGTTTCCTGGGAGAGGCTGCACATTAACTCACTCTCCATTTAGTGGGATATGGGCAGCACAGTAACCATAAAGTACACCAAAAACACTGCCCAACACCTGATGTTGTCAAGGTGGGCATTATCCCTTCTAATTAGTTTGTGTGTTGGGGGGGAAGGAGGAGGTAGGAAGAGATCACGAAATGATTATAAGCCTTCTAAATGTGTGGCTGTTTACTGTTGTTCAGACGTGTGTGGGGCTGCCATTGGGGAGGTTGATACAGCAGAGCGAAACCTCAGTGAATTCACAGTTGCCCCAGTATATTTTCCATGCTCACAATCATCAGTAGTTCCTGAAAGTTCTAAAGCAATTTTTAATAAAATGCACTGTTTCTATGCTATTTCAGTTTTCCATTCTGTGCCTAGCACATGACTGCTAAAATTGCTTAATAGCTACTTATTATTGCTAAGAATGAATAAAAATAGTTGACTCTATATACTACTACTTTATTTCTAGATAGCCAACAATTTTATTCTCCACAGTTTTATGATGACTAGTGCCTGGATTCATTGTGGCAGTTGATCATTAATGAATTCTGAAACATTCACTTGGGACATTGCAATGAATAAGGCACAGCCTGTGTCCTCAGGGGCTCACTGCCTAGTGTGGGAGGCAAAGGAATAGACAACTAACAACAAAGCTCTGGAGTAAATGCTGTGGATAGAGTGCTGGTCAAGGGAAAAGGCACAGGAGGTGCTTCCCTGTGACTTTTTTCCAGCTGAAGGACTGGAACCCTCTGTAGAAAACAGGAGTGGGAATACCTGGGTCATCAGGGAAGAATATTTCCATATCAAGGGATGTGATGCTAGAGTGTAATGCTTCCTCACCAAGGGCTCAGAACTGAGGACTTGGGGGATTATTGAAGTCATTAATTATTTAGATACATGTCTATTAAACATACTAATCACATGCATGAAGTTCTCTCCCTACTGTACAATCTTCCATCCTCCCCACGCCCAGCAACCGTGGGCTGACAAGTTAAATAGCAGGCGCATAATCTACCACTGCATTAGCGATGGATTGTGCCCTGCCAAACAGAAAAGTTATGACTTGCAGCTGTAATGATGTTTTATTTCTTCCATGGTATCCCTATATTTAAAATGGTACTGCTTTGGTCAAGTGCTCACACAAGCTTAGGAGTTAGAATTCCATAAACAGACACCAGAGAAAGGAACTGCTATGTGGAACATCAGTTGGAAAGCATCTTGGAAGAGAGTTGCCCTGTCAATCAGAGGATTCCCTAGAAGTACTCTTACCTCTTGATTATGGAGGGACGGTTATTTGGTAATAGTTTTGGTAAGGGTTGTGGGGGTGGACTGTCCAAGGTCACACTCTGGTCCACAGTAGCATGGAGGAAGTGTTTTCAATTGTTCTAAATCTCTTATGCTCAGGTTTCCTTCCATCCCTGCAGAAGCCTCCATCTGAAACTCAGAGGTACCAAATCCTCCCTCTATATGCTCTTCTCCAGTGATCTTCTCTATATGCCAAGCATGAGCAGGGGATTACTGAGCTGGAACTGACAGCCTCTAACTAAGCTAGACTCTGGGGCAGGTTCTCAAGAGTTTACCATGGTGATGGTGCCAAGGCAGAGGCTGTGAGCCTGGGGAGAAGAGGGGCCTTGGCCCTGATGCTAAGCAGAGGCTTAGAAATAATTTTGCAAGCAGTTGGGGATACTTGATAGAAGCATTACGTCAATGGGTAGAGTTGAGGGAGGACAAAGGAACAATCTCCACTCACTTTCAAGTATATCTGAAGAGGGTCTACCTCTGTTAAGAGCAGAGAATTTATTTATTTGTTCTTTCAGCAAATGGCAGGCATTATGATGGTTACTTTCAAGTGTCAACTTGACTGGGTCATGGGTTGGTCAAACATCCTGCATGTGTCTGTGAGGGTGTTTCTAGATGAGATTAACATTTGAATAGGTAGACTGAGTAAAGCAAATTTTCCTCCCCAATGTGGGTAGGCCTGATCCAAGCCACTGAAGTCCTGAATAGAATAAAAGGCTAAGTAAGAAAAAATTCTTTCTCTCTGCCTGATTGTCTTCAAGTTGGGACTTTGGTTTTCTCCTGCTTTTAGACTTGGACTCTGAATAGAACTTACACCATCAGCTCTCCTGCTTCTCAGGTCTTTAGATTTGGACTGGAACTATACCACTGGCTCTCTAGAGTCTTATCTTCTTAGCCTCCATAATGACCCCTGGTCTAACTGATCTTACATTCTTGTTGGGTGAGACAGATAATAAACAAAGCAAGCAAACAAACAAACACAACAAGTGAGCAAGAAAGACTATTATGATCAAGGCTGTGATTCCTACAGAAGAATTCAAACAAAATGGTGTGATAGTAAGTGACTGGATGGCTCTTTTAAGTTGGGTGGTCAGGGAAGGTCTTTCTGAGGAGATGACATTTAAACTGAGTTTTGAGTGACAAAAAGCAGCTTGACAAAAGTCCTCGGAGAAGAGCCTTCCCAACAGAGAGAATAGTAAGCACAAAGGCCCTGAGGTAGAAACAAGCATGGTATGAGTAACAAAAAGGCCAGCATGATTAGCCCTAGTGAGTAAGAGGCAAGGTGGTAGAAGACAAAATCAAAGATTTGTCAGATAACAATGGGTTTTGTAAACTCTAAACCAGAGAAAGAGTTTGAATATTATTATAATGACAAGCAAAGGCCATTGAAAGGTTGGGTTCCAGGTAGTAAATGGATCTGATTTGGATTTTTTAAAAGATTTCTCTGGTTGCTGTGTAGAGAATGAATCATAGGACTTCCAAAATGATGGTGGGTTCCATTTACCCATTTTCTGCTTCTTCCCAAGTGCCCCACAAAATGACTATAAAGAAATGTAAATAAAGAGGCAAAGCTCACAAATACAATGATAATGGAAAAGGATGTGACAGCAACAGGAATTGGAAGCTAAAACCTGACAGATGAGTGGTATCTGACGTGTCAGGTATAAACTGGCAATGAGGGAAGCAGAGAAAAATCTGATTTACAGTGCAGACAATCCCCTGCCCAAAGACCCTTTTAAGACTTAGGGATCACTATGATCAGGTACCTCTAGAAGGGAGGACAAAGTGAAGTTACAGAAGCATTGATCAAAAGTCAGTTTAAGAAGCAAACAGGACTTCAAATTGATTCCCCCTTCCCATGAAGCTTGTGATTGCCACCCCCCCCCCCAATCGTACAGGAGACTGGTGATCCATTCTCTGGAGAGGGTAAAATTGAGGGTCTCTGGAATTACTTAGGCACAGTTGCGGTACAAATAAGAGGGGAATTAAATGAAAGTTTACATACAATATATTGGGACGCCACTGAGTTCCCAGAAAGTTGACACCCAAACTTGTACCTCTCAGGTATAAGTTGGAAAAGCTCAGGATGGATATTGGGAAAGGATGGATATTGGAAAAGCTCTCTCTGGGGGAATTTTACTAGTTAAAGAAGAGACATAAGATATTGACATGGGAGTTCGCAAGGAAATAGCCCAGATAAATCATCTTGTGGGAAAGTCCATAGTTTTCTGCATAGTTAAATTCTTGTCTTTGTGCAAAGAGCTTCTAACCAGCTTTTTAGTACCCACTTAAATATTCTCAGACTGCTAAGAATCATCAGACATTTGGGCTCTATTTTTTAATGTCATCATACAAAATATAAAAGCCAGAGTCACAAACAAACAAACAAGCAAGCAAAATAAAGTGGCATGGGGAAGATTTCTGTAAAAGGAAAAGAGAATTTAATATCAAACAAAATTTTCTCTATTATTAATTTCCTTAAGAACATATTTTTAAAAGGTATTGCATCCATGAATCAGTAATAGAATGCTATAAGATAAAACATTTGGAAAAAAGATCTTAGGACCTAAAAAAACTAATAACTGTGATAAAAACGTAATGCAACAATACAAAAATCAACTCAGTAGAAGGGTTGGAGGGAAAAGTTCAGGAAATCTTCCTTGAAATAGAGCAAGCAAAAAGATTAAAAACAGGAGAAAAAGAGAAAAACTTGAGGATCAGAAATCCCAAAACTTAAATAACATGAATTAATAAGAGTCAGGGAAAGTAGAAGGAAGAAAACCATTCATGAAATAATTTCAGAAAATAATCCAGAACTAAAGTACAGAAATCTCCAGGTTGAAAGTTCCCCTTAGATGCCCAAAACTGTGGATGAAAACAGATCAAGACACATCACTGTGAAATATCAGAATACTGAGGAACAAAGAGCCAATCATAAACGCTTCCAGAGAAGAAAAATAAAAACATTAAGACAATTATTAACTCCAGGGAAAACAAAAAGTTGCCCAAGAAAGAAAATAACCATGGTACACTGCATGGCTTAGTAGTAAGTAGTGTGCACTGCTTCTCAGGAGGGCTTTGTAGCATTTTAGGCATTGTTGTGCAGCAATGTCCTGCCCATTGCAGGACTTTTAGCATACCTGGTTCTCACCCACTAAATTCCACTGACTGACCCAGCCCCTCCCACCCAACCCCCCTAACACTGACAAACCAAATGCTGCCCCACATTTCAAATTCCCTTTTAAGGGGTATTACTGAGCCACGTTGATAATCACTAGTTTACAGAGTCATAATAATGTAAATCCTAATTATAAATAAAATCAAAATTGAACTGTGAATACAGAGTGACTACAGGGTGTGTAGACAAAGGAGGGGTGCATACGAGAGCCAAATCTTCATTCTCCACCTCAAAAAGTCAATAGTTAATGCCTAAAACTGACCAATCATGATCTATTTAGAGATTTGAAGGTAAATACAACAGATCAATATAGTTGAAGGTGGCTTATTCTAGGGAGGAGAAAATGGAAGGTAAAGGGATGATTGAATACTTGTAGATTATTTGATTTTTTAAAAGTATGTGCAAGTATAATTTTGATGAAGTTTAAAATGAGTTTGGAGGTAGCAGTGGAGGCATGGAGATAGGAATGTATCTTTGTCTATCTGTCAGTCTATCCATCTATTCGTATATCCATTTTACAGAAGGTGAAAATGAGGTTTAGGAGACTCACAGAGGTTAATAAGCCACAGAGCCAGCAGAGGGAGGAGCCAGAAAGCAGTCTGACTCTAACACCAGAGCCCCTGATCACTCTCCTTTGCTGCCCTAAAAGAGCAAGTGAGAGGAAAGAGTGAAGGGAGTGGGCAACAGACAAGAGGAACAAATGAGATGTTCTTTGAAGGTTGTTTCTATCTTTTGTGACTCTAGGTGTTGCCCAGGGGGACACTGTGGCAGATGTGATTTATAGAGCTCTCTGTCCACAGACTGCTGTAGGAGGGCAGATGAATGGAGGGAGCCACTCCAGAGCTATTAAGAGAAGAAAGGGAACTAGGACTGAGTCTCTGCCTTCAAATGTTGCCTTCTCAGAGTGAAAAAAGAGGCCTAAAGAGTTGCACATTTCATATAGCTGATCCCAGGGCACTGTCTCAAACAGGAATGACCTGTGTATTTAGAACATCCACCCTAGTCATTTTCTCTTGTGTAACTTCAGAACCTATCTGTATAGTAATTCTCTGTGAATATATTTGAAAATAATGTCAGCCCCAAAGTAGTTTGGCTTAGATTTTTCACCTTTTATGTTTTTCTTGGCACAAGGGAAATCTCATTTCTTTCCCTAAATACCCTGTTTCTTATCTCCATTATCTCATTTATCACATCATATTTTATATAGATATTATTGTTATTTTAATCACAATGTAATCTTTTCTCCTTGCAGAAAGTTGGAAAAAATTAGAAAATTACAAATAAGAAAATAAAAGCCACCCATAATTCCACCACGTAAAGATAGCCACTGCTTGTACCTGGGTGGTGCCATCTCCTCCATACACATGAGAACTTGAGCTTGTGATTAAAACTTTCATCTATGAATTTCCAGCCCTAGGCAGGGCACCTGACACAGCTGGCACTCAATAAATGTTTGCTAAAGCTTTAGTTAAGCATCTGGCATTTAAGTAAAAGATATATCTAAAAATATAAAAAGTAGCCAGCTGGTCCACTTGGGAAGAGAGGTGAGGAATCTTTGAAAACTCTATACATCAACTTTAAATCACCAAGAATATTTTCAAGATCCTTCTACTATCTTGCTCCTTTTCCAAAATTTGTTCTCTACAATGGAGCAACATTCTCTTCAACTCTCACTGAGCTGTTCTCATAGCCTCATGAGCTCCCTGGGCTCATATCCATCTTCATGTCTCCCCCTCTTCTAGAATGCTCTCCTCTCATGCTGTTCTGTTGATCTATAGCGTATCCATCTTCTAGTTCCAGCTCAAGTCCAATCTTCCACCCATGTGTCCCTGACTACTTGACTTCATTTACTTCCTTTTCTCCTCTAAATTCTGCAGCCCCTGGAGCCTGCAGCTTAGCACTTCTTGTGGTTGATTTGAACCATATACCATAATTGCACCTGGGTTTGCTTTCTTTCTCCTTAGAAGAGGACTAGACACATTACTCGGAACTGTTGCAAATACAGGACTATCCCCTAAGTACAGGCATACCTTGGAGATATTGTGGGTTCAGTTCCAGACCACTGCAATAAAGCTAGTATCACAATAAAGCAAGTCACATTAATTTTTTGTTTCCTGGTGTATATAAAAGTTATGTTTATACTATACTGTAGTCTATTAAGTATGCAATAGCATTATGTCTAAAAAATGTACATACCTTAATTTAAAAATGTTTTATTGCTCAGATGCTATCATCTGAGCATTCAATGAGTCATAATCTTATTGAGGGTGCAGGGTCTTGCCTCAGTGTTGACGGCTGCTGACTGATCAGGGTGGTAGTTGCTGAAGGTTGGAGTGGCTGTGGCCATTTCTTAAAATAGGACAACAGTGAAGTTTCCCACATCTATTGACTCTTCCCTTCACAAATGATTTCTCTGTAGCACACAGTGCTCTCTGATAGCATTTTACCCAAAGCAGGACTTCATTCAAAATTGGAGTCAATCCTCTCAAACCCTGCTGCTGCTTTATCAACTGAGTTTATATAATATTCTAGATCATTTGTTGTCATGTCAACAGTCTTCACAGCACCTTTACCAGGAGTAGATTCCATGTCAAGAAACCACTTTCTTTGCCCATTCATAAAAAGCAACTTCTCATTCATTCAAGTGTTATCATGAGATTGCAGCAATTCAAACACATCTTCAGGCTCCATGTCTAGTTCTATTTCTCTTGCTATTTCCACCACATCTGCAGTTACTTCTCCCACTGAAGTCTTGAACCCCTCAAAGTCATCCATGAGGTCTGGAATCAACTTCTTCTAAACTCTTAGTGTTGATATTTTGACTCTTCCCATGAATCTCGAATGTTCTTAATGGCATCTAGAATGGTGGGTCTTTTCCAGAAGGTTTTCAAATGACTTTTCTCAGATCCAGCAGAGGAATCACTGTGGCAGCTGTAGCCTTATGAAATGTATTTATTCAATAATAAGACTTGAAAGTCAAAATGACTCCTTGATCCATGGGCTGCAGAATGGATGTTGTTGTTAGCAGGCATGAAAACAACATTAATCTTGTACATCTCCATCAGAGCTCTTGCATGGCCAGGTGCATTGTCAATGAGCAGAAATATTTTGAAAAGAGTCTTATTTTCTCAGCAATGGTTCTCAAACAATGGGCTTAAAATATTCATTAAACCATGCTGTAAACAGATGTGCTGTCATCCAGGCTTTATTGTTCCACTGACAGAGCACAGGCAGAGTAGATTTAGCATAATTCTTAAGGGTCCTAGGATTTTCAGAATGGTAAGTAAGCATTGGCTTCAACTTAAAGTCACCAGCTGCATTAGCCCCTAACAAGAGAGTCATCCTGCCCTTTGAAGCCAAGGCATTGACACCAAGGCATTGACTTCTCCTCTCTAGCTATGAAAGTCCCATAGGGCATCTTCTTCCAAGAGAAGGCTGTTTCATCTACATTGAAAATCTGTTGTTTAGTGTAGTCACCTCCATTATAATTGTCTTAGCTAGGTCTTCTGGATAACTTGCTATAGCTTCTGCATCAGCAATTGCTGTTATGGAGACAGTTTCTTTCCTTAAACTTCATGAATCAACCTTAGCTACAAACTTTTCTTCTTCAGCTTCCTCACCTCTCTCAGCCTTCATAGAATTGAAGAGAGTTAGGGCCTTGCTCTGGATTAGGCTTTGTCTTAAGGTAATGTTGTGGTTGGTTTAATCTTCTATTCAGAGCACTAAAACTTACTCTGTACCAGCAATAAGGCAGTTTTGCTTTCTTAGCATTTATGTGTTCACTGAAGTAGCACTTTTAATTTCCTTCAAGAACTTTTCCTTTGCATTCACAACTTGACTAACTGTTTGGCACACAAGGCCTAGCTTTCAGCCTATCTCGGCTTTCTACACGCCTTCCTCACTAAGCATAATCATTTCTAGCTTTTGATTTAAATTGAGAGACATGTGACTCTTCCTTTTGCTTGGAGGCCATTTTAGGGTTGTTAAGTGGCCTAATTCCCATACTGTTGTGTCTCAGGGGATAGGGAGGCCCAAGGAGAGAGAGAGAGATGGGAATGCCCAGTCATCGGAGCAGTCAGAACACATACAACATATATTGATTAAGTTCATCATTTTATATGGGTGAGGTTTGTGGTTTTGAGAACAATTACAATAGTAGCAGCAAAGATCAGTGATCACAGATCACCATAACAAATATAATGATAATGAAAAAGCTTGAAATATTGCTAGAATTACCAAAATGTGACACAGAAATCTGAAGTGAGCAAATGGTGTTGTAAAAATGGTGGCAATAGGCTTGCTGGATGCAGGGTTGCCACAAAGCTTCAATTTGTAAAAAACACAATATCTATCTGCAAAGTGCAATAAAGTGAAGCATAATAAAATGAGGCTGCCTGTAGCTAATCCTAGGTTGGAGAGGTGGTTTCTTGGTGATGCTGAGAGTGGGCTATGAAAAGTGCTCTTTCAAGGAAGTGGAGGTCCAGATACCGGGCTCTGAGGTGATTTTTTTTTAATAGAGCTCAAAAGAGACATGAGATAGAGAGTTGTTTTATTTGGAACCTGTGGGTTAGCCATAGACTAACAATCATGTGAGTTGAAGAGGGCAGATTACTTCCTGAAATCTCTAAGCACGAGAGGTTAATCTCTGCAGTAAACCTGCCTGCACCAGGTACAAAATAAGTGGGAAGAAAATGAAATAATACAATCCATCTGAAGAGCCTTGAGCACAGATGTTTCATTAAACTCTCAGAAAATAACAACCCCAGCAACAGCAGATATTCCCTGTTTAGTCTGCGGGCTAGGGAGATTTGCAGAGCAAGAAGGATGAACCCACCCAACGGTCTTGACCTTCCCCTGGATATTGCTGCCCTCGTAAAAACCCAGACCTGGCCGCCAGGGAGAAGGCTCACACCACTTCTTCATTTCTCTCTTGCTTTGCAGTTTTGCAATTACCCCCAAAAATAGGTATGTGAATTGAACGGGCAGCACGGCAGCACGTGTAAACGTGCAAACTGAAGCTGAGGTTGCTCCCCAGCTGGTTGTCACTCAGGCTTGTGGAACAGGTTCTCTGAGGTACGATCCTGGCAGCCCATTGACAAGAATTTGTGGTGGTTTAAGTTAAGGAGTTATGGTATGGTCTTCACTTGTACTGTCCTCTCTTCCTCCACACTCCTTTTGTGAGATATTTTACCTCCCAAACTAGGTAGATTGCTCTGGGGGCCGATGCTCAGAGTGTGGCACATTGAAAAGCTGCAGTAACATACCGCAGTGGCAATGGGGCGGCTCCTCGGGGCGACCCCTGGCCAGGCGGACAGCATGGTGCGCTGGGCATTGCCGACCTCAGGCCCTGAGCTGGGAGGCATGCGAAGTTCTCAAAGTATTTCCTGCACCAAATTGGCACCCGAGTAAATGTGGTAAATTCCATTGATTCTACTCGGGGAACACAGATCCTGTTTTCTTTCTGATTTCTTTTTTGTGCATTTAAATTAGATAACAAATTAACTCTTCCTGTACAGAGAGTCAGCAGATGACTTACTCATATGATGCCATATTCCCATCTTTGGAAGAAGCTTTCCCAAAGTGATTGACTCAAAGACTCAAGCTGGCCTTTCAGCCTGAGGGATGGAGCTAGAGCAGATACTCACTATTGACATTTCTCTGAGGCTGTGTTGTGTCTGTGGTTGTTTGAATCCTTTGAATGTCTGCCTCCTTCAATACTTATTTCCTTTTTCTCCCCAACTTTATTGAGGTATAATTGCCTTCAATAAATAAAATAAATAAAAATTGCATTTCAGGTATACAACATGATGATTTGATACATGTGTACACTGTGAAATGATTACCACAGCCAAGTTAATTAATAGAGTCATCACCTCACGTAAGGTTTTGTTTGTTTGTGGTGAGCACATTTACCATCTACTCTCTTTAGCAAATTTCACGTATACGATATGGTATTAGTACCTATAGTCATCATGCTGTACATTAGATCCCCAGAACTTATTCATAATACATATTACTTGAGTGCTACTGCAAGGCAATATCCTGGTGGTGGTGGTGGTGGTGTGTGTGTTGGGTGGAGTGGGGGAAAGCAGGTGACATATAAAATAACTCTGGCCTTGAGGAAGTCAATTAGTAGAAGAGATTGGACATGCCTACCCAGCTCTTGTGCCAAGCAGAATCCATTTTGTATGGTTAGATAGGAAAAAGTGCTCTGGGGGATCAGGAAGAGAGAAGGTACTGAGGCTGGTGGGGCTAGGAAAAGCTTAGCATGGAAAGAAATGGCATTTGTGCCTGGCTTTGAAGGCTGAGCCAGATTTGAAAGAGGTTTTGGGGATGGATGTGAACAAATGCAGTCCAAGAAAAGCTCCAAGGTATAAAACCTAGAAGAATCAGTAATTCTATATAGCCAGGGAGGTCGCCAATGGAGTAGTGGGCTAAGAGCATGTACCCCAGAACCAGACAGCCGGGGTTCAAGTTCCATCTCTGCCACTCCTGCTCTGTAACTTTGAGCAAATTACTTCACTTCTCTCAGCTGAGGTGTCCTCATTTATATGGAAACCCACAGCACTGCCCACAGCATCTCGTAGGTTTTGCCCATTCATGACCAGCTTGGAAACCATCTTGGCTTTGGCCGATGGTGGGTACTCCAGCATCCAATGTCCCTTCTTTCCTCATCGAGTCCCCGGGCTGGACTTGGGCAGTGTTGGGGAGCTCCTTCTCTCCCTGAAACCTCCGCCCACCCCCAAATCTTCTCCTCCATCCACTCCATCCATTTCAGTGTCCCATCTCCCTCTGGTGGTTGCCTCCAGTCTCCATGAGCAGTGCTTCTAGCTTCAGACACCCTATGTATGAATGGCTGTAGGGCTTTCACATTCTGTAAATTGTAGCATCTGCAAGACAAGCCAGCTTTTCTCCTGCTGATGTTGGTCAGATCCTCAGCCAATAACATGCCCAGAAGTTCTGGCTATTTACACCAAGTCAGACCTTCCTTCTACTCAGAGGTGAGGAAGGGGAGGAGGGGGGAAGGGTGAAAGGAGCCAGAACTGCATTCTTCCACAGGTACAATAAAGACAATGGAAGTATTTGCCTCATAGGTACTTCCCCAAGATCATATGGAAATAATGTAAGCAAAACCCATGACACAGTGCCAGGCACAGGGCAATCTTTCAATAACTATTAGTAGTAGTAGTATTGTATCTATATTCTGGGGGCTAGATGACCTGGATAGTTGACATAAAATGATAAAGTCCTGAGAAGCAGGACTTTTTGCATCTTCTCCCCATAGGATTACCTCTCTGGGTCTCAGTTTCCTCATCTGTTAAATGGAGGTGATAATAGTAACAGTACATGTACATAGATTGGTTCTGAGAGCTTAGAACAGTGTCAGGCAGAAAACTTTATCTGTGTTTGCTTTATTATTATTATTATTACCAGAGACTTCCAGGTTTCTGTGTCTCTGTGCCAACATCAATTTCCAAGGAAGAGAACTGAGCTGCCTATATTGAGCCAGGTGTCACTTTGGGTTAAGTTGGGTGGGGCAGAGGTGGGAAGATTATTTGGTACAGACATGGCCCACAGGAACCCATATCACTGTGTTTACAGAGAAGACAGACCTTGCAGGAGCTGCCTACTGCAGTCAGTAGTCCCATTTTACAGATAAGGCAACTAACTAAACATCAGATATGTTAGGTTACGTGTTCAAGGTCATGTTGAGTCATCAGTGAGACATAGAACTTAGATTAAAATGTAAATTTCTGTTCCTTTTCAAGCCCACAATCTCTCCATCCACAGTCTTCTGTGTTCCCTTGTGTCCCTCTGAGCAGGTGTACCCAGCTACCTTTGAACCAAACACCATGATGTGGCAGGTTCTTCTTGTTGGAAGAAAACGTAAATGATAAATGATAACAAGAAGACAATAATAGGCTAATACTTACTTCACAGTAAACTGAAGCGAGAAAACCTGAAGTTCACTTTCCCATTTTAAATTAAGTTACACAGGCAATTAAGTCAAGATATATTTTTAAATTTTTGGACAGAGTGTACAATAGCCAGAACTTATTGCTATGTGAAAACCAGACATTCAAGGTTAGATACCAAGCATCCAACTTAAAACTTACCTTATCACCAACATCAGCCTTGCAAGAGAGGATGGAAAGGCTTTTAGGCATTTATCTTGACTTTTTTTCACCATATAATTATCTTCTAGATGCTTTCTGTTTGTAATGAAACTATTTAGTACCTTAAAACCAAAAAAGAGACAACACTGTCAGGAAGTGGAAGTTGTCTTGGATTTGGAGCTGATACTGATTATAAGTTTTCTTAATTACGAAAATCATTATCTCAGTGTAACTCTGTCCTTTTCTTTTAATTAAATAAACAGTTCATCCAGCCTGAGGGTGTAGCACTGAATAGATTTCAGAGGCTGTGTAGAAAATTCTGCAAGTTCTGCATGTTCATAGATTTTTAAAAAATTCTCAACTTTGCAATGAATGTTCTTGAACAAGAAATGGCAACAGAAATGCATATATTTTACAGGTTTTTGATTCTCTAAGTGCACTTTGCTTTACCAGTAGACTGAATGTTCCTCATGGGCAGGGACCTTGCCTGTTTGCTTATTATTGTAGCCCCAGTGCCTGGCAAAAAGTTCTCTGCTCAGCCAGTATTTCTCAAGGTGAACTGGATTCCAGGAACTTTGGCTTCTATTTCCATTGTAATCACTATATACAAATAAATAGCCAGATAAGGCAGATATGATTATCAATATTTTGGGGGCATGTAAACTGAGGCAGGAAAAAGTCAACTTACCTGTCTTAAAGTTAAAAAGCCAATAAGTGAAAAAGCAGAGGCTGGAACCCAGGGCTCATGTCTCTGAGCCTGTCCTTATTCTACAAGACAGGACAGGAGTTGCAGATGTGGCACCTTGTTCCTATTCTCCACACCTAAGGGGACTGATGTGAATAGTTTTGGAGAATTATTGTCTTTAGCTGCTGTGAAACCCTTGTATGAATGTTCCAATATGAAAATATTTTAAAATTGATAATGAATTAAAAGATATCTGGAGTTGACTTGATATCTTTCTATTTCCCAAAACCAAGCCAAACATTTCCTAAATCCAGAGTAATAACATTCATTATTTCATGTTTTCTTTCTTTTTTTAGAAGTCATCAGGCTCCTATTTTGTTTATAACTTCACAATGATCAATAAGCAAGCAACCACATGGTTCCCCCTAATCATTTTATCTATTGAACCAAATTCTGAGACTCATGACAAATGTGTCTGAACTCCAAACCTTGTCATATTATTTAACAGCAAATGTTTGCCTTCCCTAATCTCCAGAACTGCAAGAAGTCCCAGCATCTTGAATTTTTTAACTTTCATTGTGGAACACATTTCTGATTTTCTTTCCATCTTGATTTATTTCCTTCCCTAATTTCTTTAAGTATGGATTATATTTAAGGTATACTCAAGAGCAGTTGTGTGTGTGCTCATACTGGCTTGCTGGAGCTAACTGTTAAATTTTCAAGAATTTTTGCAAGCTGGTTATTAAATACAGCCATTATTAAAACTTAAATTATTTAAACTTACAATTAAATAACATATTAAAAACAGGTAATAAATATGTAAACATCACTTTGTAATTACTACCTTTTGCTACTGTTATCTATGCTCTTGGGATTATTGGTCCATTGATGGAATTACTATATAATGGTGTGCTTCTGTCCATATCTTCCCAATTCTGTGTGCAGTGATGTCACATTAGCTTGAAGTCGGCCTTGGTGGGAGTATTTTCACCATGGAAATAGGTAAGCTGCACAAAGCAGAGATTTTTTTCTCTGTAGAGCCACCTGCTAAACATTACTAGCACAGGTATAGCCACAGGAGAATGACATGGCAGGCTCTGTGTTTCTGGTTAACAACTATCTCACCTTGGGTGAGACGCCTAGTCTCTCTGAGCTTTAGTTTCCTTGTCTGTAAAATAAATTTGTTGTAAGGATCAAATAGTGGTATGCATTTAAGCCACTGATCACAATTCTTAGCTCATCACATGGAATGTGATGCTTTAAAAATATGGCTAACATAATTGCTAATAATGCCAGCCTTCTCTTCTTTCTCTGTGTAGTAGGAAGAGAACACGTCTTTTCAAAGATACCTGCTGCTGCTTTTGTCATCTACATAAATAGCATGGCAGGTTTTTCCAGTGTTTAAGAATACGCCTTGATGGAGCTTGAAGAAACTTTTATGGGAGGAAAAGTGAAGCTCCCTTTGACATAGCCTATTTGGGCAACATTATGTACAAGTTAGAATTGAATTCATCTGCACAGTAAAGAAAGAAGAATTTTGAGATTTGGTGGGCAATCCAGAAAGGAGGAGTGAAAAAAACAGTAGGATATGCAAAGAATTGCAGAGCTCTGAAGAGAGTCTATAGACGGAGGTGGAAGAGGGAGCTAGCAATAGGGAACCAGGCAAGGGTTGAAGAACAATCCATCCAGGGAAAAATTTCCTGTGATGGGGGTGGGGTGGAATGTACAACTTTCAAGGTGAAGTTGTTTCTGGTCTTGACTTTCTTTCATTACTGCCACATTACTGTTCCATAAAAGTATGGAACATTGTGTTAGTGGTGTTTGGGGAGTCGGAAGGGGTCATACGTGGGTCATAGAAAATTCAGTGGAAGGAAAAGGTGTAAGAAGGATGTAATCTGCACCCCTCCATCCCTTATTTCTTGGGAATCTACAGAAATCTGAGTTTTCCACGGTATATGAGATGGAAACTTGAGTCATTTCTATTAATTATTCAAGGCAGGTTTAGAAGACAATTAGGCAGCAGACTTGTGGGTTACAAGGAACAGTCTTAACCCAAGTTCCACACAGATGTTGACCCAACCTATATTTTTAGCCCTAATCTCTCTCAAGCTGCAATCTGCCTGTCCAACTGCCTGGTTAGCCTCTCTTCCTGTACCTCAAAATTAACAGATGAAAATTGAAGTCAGTAACTCCCCCCACAAACGTGTTCTTCTGCACTGATAATTTTTATTAATGGACCATTTCCTTCAAGATGTTTGAAGTAAACAACTACTAGAAATAGCAACATAACAATTCATGTCCCCCAAACCCAATACACAAATTAAAAGGGTTGCTACTGATGAATGGCCTTCCCTTTTCTATGAAGTATTCTTGACAGTTTTAAAGCATCTGTACCCAAACTATCTCCCACAACTCAGACTACAATCTCGTAAACCGTAAGGTTTCTTCCCATTTTACAGATCAGAAAACCAGTGTTAAGCAGCAGAGAGGAACAATTTATTCAGTCAATCCACAGGCAGTGGGTCGCTGGTCTTCTCACTGCTGGGCCAGCATTCTCTGGGACCAGTGGCTCCCCACTTGCCTGAGGACCAGCTCTCCCACCTCAAGACCCTGGTTTCCATTGCTCTGTAGCATCAGTTCTTTCATAAAGAGCTCCCCAGGTGGAGTGGAGTCAGTGTTGAGAACTGCTGTCTTAGAACTCGACTCTCTGGCCATGGGTGGTCTCCTATATGATATTAGTTGGCTACTCAAGATGTACTAGTGTACTGAACATGTACTAGTGATTCTGAACAAAAACAGAGGATCGGGCTTCCCTGGTGGCGCAGTGGTTGAGAGTCTGCCTGCTAATGCAGGGGACATGGGTTCGAGCCCTGGTCTGGGACGATCCCACATGCCACGGAGCAACTAGGCCCGTGAGCCACAACTACTGAGCCTGCGCGTCTGGAGCCTGTGCTCCGCAACAAAAGAGGCCGCGATAGTGAGAGGCCCGTGCACCGCGATGAAGAGTGGCCCCCACTTGCCCCAACTAAAGAAAGCCCTCGCACAGAAACGAAGACCCAGCACAGCCATAAATAAATAATAAATAAATAAATAAATAAATAAAGGGAAAAAGATGGTTCAACTTAAAAAAAAAAAAAAAAGAGGATCACATTAATTACATTTAAGTTCTACTTTTTTCTGCCTGAGCTAGTATGATTACTGCTATGAGAGTTAGTAATTGCTCACATGTATCACGGGCTAAGATGATGTTTCCATTGTTTCCTACAAATCTTTGATGTCTGGGTGCTTTTCTTTCAGCAAGGGAAACTTTAAAGTGAAGAACAGGATGCTTTCACAAAGGGTTTGTTTTATTTTGGGGTGGAAGGGGGAAGAACTAAAACCAAGTATGCTGGTGGCCTTGCAGGTGAGGCAGGCCTCTCCTGCTTAGATAAGGGGTTTCCTGAAAAGGCAGATCTGTGATTCTCAATGTACAGAGACTAAGACAAGTGTAGACCCTTGGTGGGGAGCACCTGGAGCTTGGTCGAATGCTGGAATTGAGGGGGTGAGAATGCCTAGCACCTGATACTTATAGTTATCAGTCAGTGCTTATTCCCTCTCCCCTCTCTGTATTTCTACCTGGTAAACATCTAAGCTTTCCTCAGTCCCATAGTTAAAACAATCTTCTCTGAGGGGACTTTCTTGACTTACCCATGCTGAATTGATTTCTCCTTCAGTGTGTTCCCGTAGCATCCCATGGCACCTACCTCTTTCACATGATGGTGTGTCAGTTTGGTCAGTCCATTCCCAGCTAGACTATGGGCTTCTGGTGGGCAGAGATGATTCATCTTCATGGCCCAGGGACTGTCCATGGTCTACCACGTGAGAGGTACCCAAAAAATGCTTCTTGGAATAACTTGCTAAATAAATAATGAAAGGGTCAGCCAAGCAAGGTGGGAGGCGTGGGTAGTAGGAGGGCTTAAAGAAACAGGATCTAAGGAGCTGTGGTATATTGTTCTGGTTAAAACCTCATCTTGAAAGATGATGGCTTTGAATTGGGAGGAGAGGGGAAAGCAACTACTTTCAAAATGGCTCTTATGTGCCAATAAAAGCGACTGAAAGCAACTTTAAAACACATTAAACATAAGTGCTCATCTGTGGATGTGTTGGACATGACCCTCTTTTATGCTGGAATAGAATGAGAGAGGGTGGGAAGGAACACCGAGCATACCATATCCATTATCCAGAAATGTTTGTCACATAAGTGACACAAATACTTAGGACTAACTTCTCTCATGTGATTATCTCAGGTGATATAACTAATAACACATCTCATCGAAAGATGTGTCCTTTTAAATGACAGGGGCAAGAAATACAGAAATTTAGTCCCCAGGCCAACACACTGCTGCAAAATTAAGTTATCAGTCTCTTGGGTCTTTAGAGTTATTCGTACTTTTCATTTCCTTTTTAAGTACTAGTGATAAAGGTGGGTCAGAAACAAGAACTTAATGGCAAACTTTCAAAGAGCACTTTGACTTAGCCTTCTACGACTGTGGCAGCCCAGAGTAGTGATGCTGTCTTTGAGTGCATGTAGAGGTTAAAATATCCATGTGTGTAATTTAGGAGTGAAGAAAGTAATTTCTTCTTTGGATAAATTCAATTAATTGTCCTGGACCGGGAGAAGGACAGACTGACGGTCTTGAGACAGTTTTGGTATCTGTGGTTTTATATGTGTGTAGAAGAGAGAGAGAGAAAAGAGGAGAAAGGAAGGGAGAAAAGGGGAGAAGGAAGGGGAGGAGAGAAGGGGAGAGAGAAAAGGAGAATGAGAGAGAGTGAGGAGAGGAGAGAGAGGAGGGAAGGGAACTGCTGTTCTGTTTTCCTGAAGGATCAAGGGAGGGAACTATACAGGCAGATTTAGACAGATGTTAGGAGTTGTGTAATCCTGGAATTGCCTCCCTGAATGGGCATCTCAGACACGGCTGGTTTATGGATTCCTGTCAAGAGCAGTTGCTTCACAAGAGTGTCCTCAGGCTTTTCTCAGAATTTAGCCAGGCTGAGCAATTTCTCTCCCTTTCATTGGTCAAGCAGGACATTTCTCTAAGATTCTGATTCTTCAGAGATTGAGAAAGGAGATTTGCTGAGGCCTCATGTTTTAAGACTTAATAAGTCACTGGAGCTTCTGTTCTAATGAACTTCCAGTCCTTCCTGCAATCACATTGAATTGGAAGGCCCTGGTCCTGGGCAGAGGGATGAGGAGGCAACTGGGCAAGGGCAGCAGGGTTATGGAAGTTGAACTTTACTCCTGGATTTGGCTCTGGGCCTGTGAGCGTCTCAGTCCGGATGTTTGAAGAAGGTGTGAGGCCAGGCCAGGAGGTGCAGGGCTGTGTTGGCAAATTCCTCTGTCCTGAGAGGCTGTGTCAATACCCACCTACAACTTCAAACCAAACTTTATTGGATTGCTTCACTAAGCTACTCCCTGTGTCCACTCACTTGGAAAGGAGAGTACAGGAAATATGAACTAAATTACATTTTCTTTATAGCTGAGTAATTGTGCTGGATTCCTTTTCAGATTCTTACAGTTACCCCTGCACATTGGAGGAAAAATATACAATGATGTTTTTCAAAGACTAACTTTTTTATCTTAGCTTTCCTCTGGTCTGGATTCTTCTTTTGTTTTGAAATTCATTTTCAAGTGCTTTTCTGCCATCACCTTCCCCCACCAGCAGCAGTTAGAAGCGGCACATGTGTCATCTAGACTGTAGAGAGGGTCAAACACTGGAGCTGGGTTTTGAGTACCTGAGATTGAATCTCGGTGCTACCATTAACTAGTAGTATACTAACTAGCAGGATACTTTGGATGAGTCATTTGTCTTCTCAAAGCCTTAGTGGTCTCATCTGTAAAATGGGGAAAATGACAATTATGTCACACAACAGGGTTGTGTGAAAGTTAAACAAGAAAACATTGTGCTCAAAATGGGCACCAAGTTAAATGTTGGTTGAATAAGTAAATTTGCAGATGAGTGAGCCTTGAGCTTGGTTTAATGACAGAACTAAGGCAAGTCATTATGAATTTCTTCCTGATTGCTGAATCGTTTCTTTACACAGTTGAATTTTGGTTGCCCAGAGACCAATTATCTGATTTCTTAATTGAAATACTGATTTTTCTGGATCACTAAGAAATTTCTGTATGTAAGGTGTATGTACGTATTGTGTGTGTTTATGTTTCCCATATTTCATGGTGGAGAATGGTGTTTTACCGTCAGCCAAAGAATTTCTACATGGCAAAGCAAACATAATAATCTTTCTGATAGAGACATATATTTCAAGCAAAGCAAATTGGGACTGTGTTTCATGATTATGCATTTCCAGCATAATACTTTATACTATAAACTATATTAGAGTACATCATGGCAGCTCCAAAAGAATTAATGGGTAGGGGACTAAAGATGTGTAGAGTAAGAAGCAGTGTCAGATGTGGTGTTACAGGGAGCTTAGGGAGACTAGAAACAGGTGGTTTAATCTTAAAATGCATGAAATGCTTTGTACTTTTCAAAGTCCTCTCACTTATAAGATTTCATTTGGTTCTAACAGTACCTCATGCAGATATGTAAGTTAATTGTTGTTGTCCCCATTTTATTGATAATAAAACATACCTAGTAGTTAAGGAAACTGAGCAAGTTTTGTAGAGGAGACAGGATTAAAAACCACATAATCTTATTCCAGAAATGCAAGGATAATTCACACCTGTAAATGTGATCATTTGTGATCAATCAAAGTGATATACCACCTAAACAAAATGAAGGATAAAAACCATATGATCATCTCAATAGATGCAGAAAAAGCATTGACAAGACTCAACACCCACTTATGATAAAAACTCTCAAAAAAGTGGGTAGAGAAGGAATGCACTTCAACGTAATAAAGGCCATGTATGACAAGCACACAGCTAAAATCATACTCAGTGGTGAAAAACTGAAAGCTATCCTTCAAAAATCAGGAGCAAGACAAAGATGCCCACTCTTACCACTCTTATTGAACATGGAAGTCCTAGCCAGAGCAATTAGGAAAGAAGAAGAAATAAAAGACACCCAAATTGGAAAGGAAGAAGTAAAACTGTCACTATATTTGGATGACATGATTTTATATATAGAAGACCCAAAAGACTCCACCAAAAACACTATTAGAAATAATAAAATAGTAAAGTTGCAGGTTACAAAATCAACATACAAAAATCTGTTGTGTTTCTATATGCTAACAATGAGCTAGCATAAAGAGAAATTAAGAAAACAATTCTATTTACAATCACAATAAAAATAATAAAATATCTAGGAATAAATTTAATCAAGGAAGTGAAAGACCTGTACACTGAAAACTGTAAGACGTTATTGAAAGAAATTGAAGACACAAATAAATGGAAAGATATTCCATGCTCATGGACTGGAAAATTAACATTGTTAGAATGTCCTAAATATTACCTAACACAATCTGAAGATTCAATGCAATCCTTATCAAAATCCCAAGGACAGTTTTCACATAAATATAACAAAAAACTCTGAAATTTATATGGAACCACAAAGACCCCAGTAGCCAAAGCAATCCTGAGAAAAAAGAACAAAGCTGGAGGTATCATGCTCCCTGATTTCAAACTACTTTACAAAGCTATAGTAATCAAAACAGCATGCTATTAGCAGAAAAACAGATACATAGATCAGGGGAACAGAATTAAGATCTCAGAAATAAACTGACACACACACACACATATATATACACAAGTAGTTTATGACAAAGCAGAAAAGCACATACAATGGAGAAAGGATAGTCTCTTCAATAAATGGTGTTGGGAACACTGGACAGCTACATGCAAAAAAATAAATAAAACTAGACCATTATCTCACAACACACAAAAATCACACACACAAATCAACTCAAAATGGATTAAAGACTTGAATGTAAGACTTAAAAGCTTAAAACTCCCAGAAGAAAACATAGGCAGTACATTCTTTGACAGCAGTCTTTTTCTGTTATGTCTCCTCAGGCAAGGAAAACAAAAGCAAATATAAACAAATGGGACTACATCAAACTAAAAAGCTTCTGCACAGGAAAGGAAACCATAAACAAAACAAAAAGACAACCTCGTGATTGGTAGAAGATATTTGCAAATCATATATCTGATAAGGGGGTAATATCCAAAATATATAAAGAACTCATACAACTCAACAATGAAAAAACCAACAACCTGATTAAAAAATGGACAGTGGAGCTGAATAAAAAATTTTCCAGACATTCAAAGAAAGATAGACAAGATGAAAAGGCAGAAGGCTATGTACCAGATGAAGGAACAAGATAAAATCCCAGAAAAACAACTCAATGAAGTGGAGATAGGCAACCTTCCAGAAAAATAATTCAGAATAATGATGGTGAAGATGATCCAGGACCTTGGAAAAAGAATGGAGGTAAAGATCGAAAAGATGCAAGAAATGTTTAACAAAGACTTAGAAGAATTAAAGAACAAACAAACAGAGATGAACAATACAATAACTGAAATGAAAACTACACTAGAAGGAATCAATAGCAGAATAACTGAGGCAGAAGAACGGATAAGCGACCTGGAAGACAGAATGGTGGAATTCACTGCTGTGGAACAGAATAAAGAAAAATGAATGAAAAGAAATGAAGACAGCCTAAGAGACCTCTGGGACAACATTACATGTAAAAACATTTGCATTATAGGGGTCCCAGAAGGAGAAGAGAGAAAGGACCAGAGAAAATATTTGAAGAGATTATAATCGAAAACTTCCCTAACATGGGAAAGGAAATAGCCACCCAAGTCCAGGAAGTGCAGAGAGTCCCATACAGGATAAACCCAAGGAGAAACATGCCGAGACACATAGTTATCAAACTGGCAAAAATTAAAGACAAATTACTGAAATCAGCACAGGAAAAATGACAAATAATATACAAGGGAACTCCCATAAGATTAACAGCTGATTTCTCAACAGAAACTCTACAAGCCAGAAGGGAGTGGCATGATATACTTAAAGTGATGAAAGGGAAGAACCTATAACCTAGATTACTCTACCCAGCAAGGATCTCATTCAGATTCGATGGGGAAATCAAAAGCTTTACAGACAAGCAAAAGCTAAGAGAATTCAGCACCACAAAACCAGCTCTACAACAAACGCTAAAGGAACTTCTCTAAGTGGGAAACACAAGAGAAGAAAAGGGCCTACAAAAACAAACCCAAAACAAATAAGAAAATGGTCATAGGAACATACATATTGATAATTACGTTAAACATGAATGGATTAAATGCTCCAACCAAAAGACACAGGCTTGCTGAATGGATACAAAAACAAGACACATATATATGCTGTCTACAAGAGACCCACTTCAGACCTAGGGACACATACAGACTGAAAGTGAGGGGATGCAAAAAGATATTCCATGCAAATGGAAATCAAAAGAAAGCTGGAGTAGCAATACTCATATCAGACAAAATAGACTTTAAAATAAAGAATGTTACAAGAGACAAGGAAGGACACTACATAATGATCAAGGGATCAATCCAAGAAGAAGATATAGCAATTATAAATATATATGCACCCAACATAGGAACACCTCAATACATAAGGCAACTGCTAACATCTCTAAAAGAGGAAATCGACAGTAACACAGTAATAGTGGGGGACTTTAACACCTCACTTACACCAATGGACACATCAACCAAAATGAAAATAAATTAGGAAACAGAAGCTTTAAATGACACAACAGACCAGATAGATTTAATTGACATTTATAGGACATTCCATCCAAAAACAGCAGATTACAGTTTCTTCTGAAGTGCACACGGAATATTCTCCAGGATAGATCACACCATGGGTCACAAATCAAGCCTCAGTAATTTTAAGAAAATTGAAATCATATCAAGCATCTTTTCTGACCACAACGCTATGAGATCAGAAATGAATTACAGGGAGAAAAAACGTAAAAAACACAAACACATGGAGGCTAAACAATACGTTACTAAATAACCAAGAGATCACTGAAGAAATCAAAGAGGAAATCAAAAAATACCTAGAGACAAATAACAATGAAAACACGACAATCCAAAACCTATGGGATGCAGCAAAAGCAGTTCTAAGAGGGAAGTTTATAGCTATACAAGCCTACCTAAAGAAACAAGAAAAATCTCAAATAAACAATCTAACCTTACACCTAAAGGAACTAGAGAAAGAAGAACAAACAAAATCCAAAGTTAACAAAAGGAAGGAAATCATAAAGATCAGAGCGGAAATAAATGAAATAGAAACAAAGAAAACAATAGCAAAGATCAATAAAACTAAAAGCTGGTTCTTTGAGAAGATAAACAAAATTGATAAACCATTAGCCAGACTCATCAAGAAAAAAAGGGAGAGGACTCAAATCAATAAAATTAGAAATGAAAAAGGAGAAGTTACAACTGACACCGCAGAAATACAAAGCATCCTAAGAGACTACTACAAGCAACTCTATGCCAATAAAATGGACAACCTGGAAGAAATGGACAAATTCTTAGAAAGGTATAACCTTCTAAGACTGAACCAGGAAGAAATAGAAAATATGAACAGACCAATCACAAGTAATGAAATTGAAACTGTGATTAAAAATCTTCCAACAAACAGAAGTCCAGGACCAGATGGCTTCAAGGTGAATTCTATCAAACATTTAGAGAAGAGCTAACACCCATCCTTCTCAAACTCTTCCAAAAAATTGCAGATGAAGGAACACTCCCAAACTCATTCTATGAGGCCACCATCACCCTTATACCAAAACCAGACAAAGAGACTACAAAAAAAGAAAATTACACACCATATCACGGATGAATATAGATGCAAAAATCCTCAACAAAATACTAGCAAACAGAATCCAACAACACATTAAAAGGATCATACACCATGATCAAGTGGGATTTATCCCAGGGGTGCAAGGATTCTTCAATATACACAAATCAATCAATGTGATACACCATATTAACTAACTGAAGAATAAAAACCATATGATCACTTCAATAGATGCAGAAAAAGCTTTTGACAAAATTCAACACCGTTTATGATAAAAACTCTCCAGAAAGTGGGCATAGAGGGAACCTACCTCAACATAATAAAGGCCATATTCGACAAACCCACAGGAAACATCATTCTCAATAGTGAAAAACTGAAAGCCTTTCCTCTAATATCAGGAACAAGACAAGGATGTCCACTCTCACCACTATTATTCAACATAGTTTTGGAAGTCTTAGCCACGGCAATCAGAGGAGAAAAAGAAATAAAAGGAACACAAATTGGAAAAGAAGAACTAAAACTGTCACTGTTTGCAGATGACATGATACTATACATAGAGAATCCTAAAGATGCCACTAGAAAACTACTAGAGCTAATCAATGAATTTGGTAAAGTAGCAGGATACAAAATTAATGCACAGAAATCTCTTGCATTCCTATACACTAATGATGAAAAATCTGAAAGAGAAATTAAGGAAACACTCCCATTTACCATTGCAACAAAAAGAATAAAATACCTAGGAATAAACCTACCTAGAGAGACAAAAGACCTGTATGCAGAAAACTATAAGACACTGATGAAAGAAGTTAAACATGATTACCAACAGATGAAGAGATATACCATGTTCTTGGATTGGAAGAATCAATATTGTGAAAATGAGTATACTACCCAAAGCAATCTACAGATTCAATGCAATTCCTATCAAATTACCAATGGCATTTTTTACGGAATTAGAACAAAAAATCTTAAAATTTGTATGGAGACACAGAAGACCCCGAATAGCCAAATCAGTCTTGAGGGAAAAAAACGGAGCTGGAGGAATCATACTCCCTGACTTCAGACTATATTACAAAGCTACAGTAATCAAGACAATATGGTACTGGCACAAAAACAGAAACATAGATCAATGGAACAAGATAGAAAGCCCAGAGATAAACCCACACACCTATGGTCAACTAATCTATGACAAAGGAGGCAAGGATATACAATGGAGAAAAGACAGTCTCTTCAATAAGTGGTGCTGGGAAAACGGGACAGCTACATATAAAAGAATGAAATTAGAACACTCCCTAACACCATACACAAAAATAAACTCAAAGTGGATTAGAGACCTAAATGTAAGACTGGACACTATAAAACTCTTAGACGAAAACATAGGAAGAACATTCTTTGACATAAATCACAGCAAGATCTTTTTTGATCCACCTCCTAAAGTAATGGAAATAAAAACAAAAATAAACAAATGGGACCTAATGAAACTTCAAAGCTTTTGCACTGCAAAGGAAACCACAAACAAGAGGAAAAGACAACCCTCAGAATGGGAGAAAATATTTGCAAACGATTCAATGGACAATAGATTAATCTCCAAAATATATAAACAGCTCATGCAGCTCAATATTAAGAAAACAAACAACCCAATCCAAAAATGGGCAGAAGACCTAAATAGAGATTTCTCCAAAGAAGACATACAGATGGCCAAGAAGCACATGAAAAGCTGCTCAATATCACTAATTATTAGAGAAATGCAAATCAAAGCTACAATGAGGTATCACTTCACACCAGTTAGAATGGGCATCATCAGAAAATCTACAAACAACAAATGCTGGAGAGGGTGTGGAGAAAAGGGAACCCTCTTGCACTGTTGGTAGGAATGTAAATTGATACAGCCACTATGGAGAACAGTATGGAGGTTCCTTAAAAGACTAAAAATAGAATTACCATATGATCCAGCAATCCCACTACTGGGCATATACCCAGAGAAAACCATAATTCATAAAGACACATGCACCCCAATGTTCATTGCAGGACTGTTTACAATAGCCAGGTCATGGAAGCAACCTAGATGCCCATCGACAGACGAATGGATAAAGAAGTTGTGGTACATATATACAATGGAATATTACTCAGCCATGAAAAGGAACGATATTGGGTCATTTGTTGAGACATGGATCGATCTAGAGACTGTCATACAGAGTGAAGTAAGTCAGAAAGAGAAAAACAAATATCGTATATTAACGCATATATGTGGAACCTAGAAAAATGGTACAGATGAACTGGTTTGCAGGGCAGAAATTGAGACACAGATCTAGAGAACAAACGTATGGACACCAAGGGGGGAAAGCGGCAGGGGGTGGGGGGGTGGGGGTGGTGGTGTGATGAATTGGGCAAGTGGGATTGACATGTATACACTGATGTGTATAAAATTGATGACTAATAAGAAGCTGCTGTATAAAAAAATAAATAAAATAAAATTCAAAAAGTTAAAAAAAAAATTTTTTTTTCCAAAGAAGATACACAGATGGCCAACAGGTACATGAAAAGGTGTTCAACATCATTAATTATTAGGGAAATGAAAATCAAAACCACAATGAGATATTACTTCACACATGTTGGAATGGCTATTATCAAAAAGGCAAGAAATATCAAGTTTGGAGAGGATATAGAGAAAAGAGAACCCTTGTGCACTGTTGGTAGGACTGTAAACTGGTGCAGCCACTGTGGAAAACAGTATGGAGATTCCTCAAAAAATTAAGAATAGAACTACCATATGATCCAGTTTTCCCATTTCTGGGTATTTATCCAAAGAATACAAAAACACTAATTCAAAAAGATATATCCACCCCTATGTTCATTGAAGGATTTTTTTTTTTAACAACAGCCAAGATATGGAAACAACCTAAGCTCCTATCAACAGATGGATGGAGAAAGAATATGTGATATATATATATATATATATATATGTATATGTATATATACACACAATAGAATACTACTCAGCCTTAAAAAAGGAAGGAAATCTTGCCATTTGTGACAACATGGATGGAGCTAGAGCGTATTACGCTAAGTAAAATAACTCAGACCTAGAAAGACAAAAAGACAAATACTGTATGATTTCACTCATATGTGGAATATAAAAAACAAGCAAACAAAAAAACAAAATAAATGAACGAACCAAACCAAATCAAAACAAAAAGGTAGATACAGAGAACAGAGTAGTGGTTACCAGAGGGGAAGAGGTGGGGGTGGGGGGAGGGCAAAATGGGCAAAAGAGGTCACTCACAGTGATGACAGATTGAAACTAAACTTTTGGTTATGAGAATGTGTAGTGTATACAGAAGCAGAAACGTAACGTTGTACCCATGAAACCTATGTAATGTTATAAACCAATGTTACCTCAATTAAAAAAATACCTAATCTGACTTAAGTATTCTTTTTCACTAACTGGTCTCCCAGTTTCCACAGAACAGCAAGAGTGACCTTTGAAAAATGTAAGTCAGATCTTGTCACTCTCCTGCTGATGTGACCAATCCTGAGTCCTTGCAGTGGCTCACAGTCCCCTGGGTGAGCCGGCCCCTGGCTACCTCTCTCCCTCTTCGCCTTCCATTCTCCCTCTGGCTCACCATCCCCAGCTCATTGGTCTTTCCTTTCCCAACTTGCCAGTGGCTTTCCTGCCTCAGGGCTTTTGAAGGTCCTGTTTCCTTTGCCTGGAATGCTCTTCCCCCCAGACCCACATATGACGGGCTCCTTCTTACCATTTACGTTTTAGCTCAAATGCCACCTCCTCAGAAAGACCTTCCTTGATGATCCTGTCCAGCAGGGCACGGCCTCCCCACCGTAGTCACCACCTGTCGCAGAGCTTCTCAGCCAGTGTGCCTCAGTATACTGGTGTGTTGCTAGTGGATGAAAGGGGTGCTCAACCCTAAGAAGGTCTGTGGTAGCCAGAGTCCGGGGCTGGTTGCCTTCAGCTATGCACAGCCTCATGCCTGTCTTCCAGTATTCTGCAGATGCCATCAAGTTTTATCCATATCATCAAGTGAACACACTTGGGAATCACTCCTGGAATCACCCTGTATTATTTTTTCAAAAGCATTTATGACTATCTGAAATTAACAAATTTGTTTATCTCACCTCCCTTCACTAGAATGTAACAGACTTTATTCTGTTCATCCTTGTATATCCTGCAATGTCTAAGATAGCACCTGCTACATAGTGCTATTTTATTTGTTAAAAGAATAAGCCCTCTTGGGGCTTCCCTGGTGGCGCAGTGGTTGAGAATCTTCCTGCCAATGCAGGGGACAAGGGTTCGAGCTCTGGTCTGGGAAGATCCCACATGTCGCGGAGCAACTAGGCCCGTGAGCCACAACAACTGAGCCTGCGTGTCTGGAGCCTGCGCTCCGCAACAAGAGAGGCCGCGATAGTGAGAGGCCGGCGCACTGCGATAAAGAGTGGCCCCCGCTTGCCGCAACTAGAGAAAGTCCTCGCAGAGAAATGAAGACCCAACACAGCCAAAAATAAATAAATAAATAAATAAACTTGAAAATAGGCCACAAGCAAAATTAAAAAAAAAAAAGAATAAGCCCTCTTTATTGTTCAGAAAGGACAAGGATAGGAAACTGGGTTAGGATTTGGGGTAAATTCAAGCACTGAGTAGGTGAAATAATCCAACAGCTGTTGGCAGGATAATAAAATAAATCCTTAATTATTTTAAGCTGCTACTACAAGCCCAGAAATAGAGTAAGTGTAGTTATATAACATTATTCTCCAAAAGAACAAATTCATAGCAAAATCAGCTGATTTGAATATAAGCTAAGTACGAGGCTGTGGAAGGTTCTGCGAAAATCAGTATTTGTAAATTCATAATATTTATTTAATATTTAATACTAAAACCAAACTGCAGAAATTTACTGGGGTAATAACTTTCATTTTTGGGGGAATGTAGGAAAATCATGCTACAAAAATAAGCTTCTCTTTTTATTGTGAGTTTCTGCTTCCCATCAATTTCAGCTCTAAGTCAGTAGATAGGTGAATGAAGGTCAAACCTTATAGCATGATGAGCAAAATAATGGCTATAATTTTGACAGCTAACTACTGATTTTCTCTTCTCCGAGAACAAGCACAGAGGTGCAAAAGGAGTCACTATTCTATCTAAAAGGTAAACCTGTGCTAACAGTAACACAAACAGGGTTTCACGGATGAATTTTATCTTTGGCCCACTACACAAATTTTATCATCAAAATGCATACAAAAAGAGTTTACCTGGGGTTTGTTTTTTTCCCCGAGCTACAGACTTTCTTATGACCAACTCCTCCCACGTTTAACTCACATAACACACACTTGGGCAGACAGCATAGCTCCCTTTCATTTAAGGAATAAACACTATCTTTATTGCCAAATTGGTAGGAAGTATTCTTACAGTGGTTTCTACCACATGACTTCAGGAAGAATCATTATCTGGGGAAGCTGGGCAGCCACAGATACTTTTAAGGCGCTGATCAAGTTTCAAGTCTATCTGTGCTTTGATCAGGAGCTGTACGAGGGGAATGCACTGTTCTTTCCATTTTTCGATATTGATTTCTTGGAAATAGGTTTCAGTATTCTGGAGGCATTGCCAGCCGAGAGGGACATTAGCAAAGGACAATCCTAAGCTGTGTCTACATGAGGTCTCTACAACTGGTTTCAACGGGAAACATGCAGTCAATCAGCATTTATCGTTAAAAGAAGGAACCAAACCACCCACTTTACTGACTTAGCTCCACTGAAGAACTTAAATTTTGCATGAATGAACTAGTGGTTTAAGACAGAGCAGCTTTTGCCAAAGAGAAGGGAAAAGAAATTGAGTGATTAAATTGTGTAGCAGGTTTACCTGGAAGAAACTTCACTTGAGTATTGTTTTGATTGTAAGTAACACACTTTTCAGGCGCTGATGCTGTTGATGCCAGAGGCTAGTCTGAGCGACAGGATGGTTTTATATTTTCTTTTTGATCCACAGTAAGGCTAGCCTTCACCTTGAACCTCCTTGTGAGGCACGCAGTCTCTTCACTGTGCTGCTAATAAGCTATACTCATTTCTGCCACTGAGCCTTGCCTTCCCTGAGCCTGCCTCCTTTAGCACTGCGTGCCGCAAAGATCACTGCACAACGCAAAATCACTGCGCGCCGCAAAAATCAACTTTAAGCTGAATTATGTCTTTGGGTTAGATGAGAGGTCAGCATTTGGTTAAAATGGACATCTTTTAAATAATTTTCTATTTCTTACTGCAAGAGTCTTTTAATTAGAGGATTAGGTTTCTCAAACTTACCTGAAGATAAAAATAGCACTACACCTATAGCACTGAATGTGATTCTGCAAGACAGGGTAGGGGGGTGTTCAGGTGGGGTGGGGGGTTGGGGAATGGGGGTGGTGGTGATGAAGACTCAGGATCCTATTTTAAACAAATATCCCAGAAGGGTCTTATGTCAGGCAAGTTTGTCAAACTGTAATGGAAGTTGGATGGTGGGAAGGGAAAGCACAGACGTTAGTAAATCGCTTTAATGTCTGGCTGGTAAAACGGCTGAAGGCTATTGCTGGGCAGTGGTTCCTGCAAACCTCTGCCCTGGGCCAACTAAAACAATTTTAGGGCTTGGGTTAGTCATAAGTCCAGAAGACAAAGTTTTTATGTTGGAAGGCATCCTGGAGCGAATGTTCTGCCCTCAGTTTACCGAGAAGGAAACTGAAGCTTCAATAACTTGCTCACGTAACGCATCAGAGGAAGAGCTCAGATCACTAACTCAGGGCCGTGTAGTCAGGCCAGGCCCTGTGCTCTAAAGGGCTCTAAGTGTGGGGTTTAATGCTGTACTGTCGGCATTTTGAAATTCTTAATAATTTTATCTTTGAATTTGTGTTTTGCAAGTGAAGTCTGATGAGGTGGTGGAGCATGCCCATGACAGAGGAGAAACGCAATATCCGGATCCATTGTCCTGTGCCACACCACTGACATACAGTGTCTGTGGTATAGCACGAGTATTCTGGTGGGCCCACGATCCATGGGGGCTATGAGTCTCAAAATGAGTACAAGTGGGAAGGTTCATGTCTGAGTAAACAGGGTCCCTGAGAGCCCCCAAAGGGCGTCCTTTCCATTTGAACCATAATTTGCTCCCAACATAGAAAGGAAATGGCATTTAAGAAGTCCATATGACAAAAAAAAAAAAAAAAGTCCGTATGACAAAGGAGCCTACCATATCCTTTCTTACTCTTGTTACTTCCCTGTATTAGCCAACCACTTACACTGAAAGTGATGCCATAGAAGGAAAGGCAAAGAGGATTACCCACAGTTCCTTTTCTTTTCAGTCCTTTATTCCTCGTCAGTAAGTAGAAGGTAGGGCATGTAGATAGAATGAGTGTATATCAAGAGGTGAAAAAAAAAAACCCGTTGAATTAGTTTTGTGCAGCATTTCTGTTGTTCTGGTAAGACAAGATACATATGCATGCCTGAGCTATGAAATAGGAATTGTGTAATTTCTGTGATTCTGCATTAGTTAAATGCTCTTATGTTTGCATTCTAAAGGTGAACAATATAAAGGTGAACAGTAAAATTCATCCTATTAATTTAAAATTTAAATTTTGCCTTACTTAGAACAACATTAAATTGCAAATAAAAAGCACCATGACAAGTTGAGAGAGACTGTGGAAGGAAGGATAAAACTTTTTATTTTAGCATCGTTAACCCTTTTTTCTTGCTTTTTGAACAAGAAGCCTGCATTGTAATTTTGCGCTGGGTCCTGCAAATTACATAGCTGGCCCTGTCCCGGCTCCCATTCCAATGGTGTCTGAATCTCGAGCTTCCAACACAGCACCGGCTCTCTGGGAGGGGCGCTACAAAGGGCAGTAGACTGAAAAGGGGGCAGGAAGACAGAGGCATGAGTTCCTCCTCAGGCATAATAATGTCACTTTGGCTTCTACAAGAAAAATCTGTGCAGCAGCTTTACCTTGGTCTCCATGGAAACTGGTAATATATTAAAAATGAAAAGTTAAAACACCTTTCCACTGGCTCTCCCTCTAAGAAGGAATCTCCTGTAACTAAAATACGTTAATAGATGCAGCCTCCTGCTGGCTCCTGCCAGACCTCAGGTGACAGAGTTCTTTCCTTTCAAGCACAGGCTTCCATGAAGCAATTACCTTTCTTTTCACTCTTTCAGTCCAGTGAACAAGATAAGAGAAAATCAAAAGCAATCCATTGTACTCCAATGAGTGTGAGCTTAGGGCTTCTCTTCAGACACACAGAACTGAGCTTCTCTGTCTCCTAGCTTTCTGTTAGGTTATAGTTCTCGATTTTCTTAGAACTGAAAGCAAACATCTTTTGGAAGGTTTTGTTTATAGTTTGGTCTGAGTCAAACTTGGAAGACCGAACTCTCTCCCAACGTTAGGTTTACTGTGGGGGGAAGGTAGTGAATTTCAACATCCCCTCTACCTTGAGCTTCAGAGGCATCTTCTGTGACCAAAGAAGGAAGCAGCCCAGGGTAACAGAGTGACGGAATCTGTGTGGCCATTCGGTGGGTGCTAGCTCTCGGAGCTTTGTTCCCGTCTCTGGCTGTGATTGGGAAACTTTGCAAGTGGTCCTCCCAAGAGAACACAAAGAAGAATGCTGAGTATTGATCTTGCCCCCTCCAAAGAAATCCTCAAAGAGCCTCACCTTATGAATGCACTCAGGCTGGCATCTAATTTTCAGGAATGATAAGGACTCCATAGTAGGAATGGAGGGCTCTCACCATCATTCACAGTGGGTTTTCAAACCATGGAAGCCCTGCCCCTGATATTCAGACAGCACCTCATCCCCTCCCACCCAAACCCCTGCTTGGGTGGAAAGATGTAAATGAAGAGCAGCCTCAGGTGGGGCTGCAGATGAACTGTGTTCTCTCTGCCCGCAGCATAAACAGTAACACACAACAGAACAAGATAAAATGCCCTTGTCCCCGAGTCCTCCCATATCAACACAGACACCGGTGCCGTACCACGCACCTGGGGAGCCGGCCCTGCAGGGTCGCTAGCCCACAGACTCACCTGTGTTGCTTACTCGATGGGAAAAGAAACAAATCTGCTAATGGTGCTTTTCTGTGGCGAGGAGATAAGTGTCCTAATTAGGAAAGTTTTGAAAATGAGTGATTGAGGCATTATTTGATCTGATTTGGGTATTGCTACAGTTTGAAGCCTGAACACATTAAGCAGTAGTGAATTAGAGTAACAGGGTCGGCTAGGCAGAAAGAAAGAAAATCCTTAATGTGTTTTCTATTGAAATTACCTCTAAATGGCTTCTTAGAAATAGGTCAAGGAAAAAATATATTTATATATTCACTCTCCATCCATCCTTTGTGTCCAGCTTGTTATCCAGAAAGTTTTAATTCTGTGGTTTATTACCATTAGAGCATTAACACAAACAACACTGATATATGTAGATAATGACTTTCAACATGACCGAAATGTCTGGAAGTGTAGTGTGCTGGGAATCAGGCTGATTTCTTTGTGGGGATTCTTGTATCTGACTTCAAATCCTGCTGAAAAATCAGCTCCTCTGTGGAGACTTTTAGGCTCTCCCACCTCCCACCATACATACCTCCCATAGCCTAACAGGTTAAAAAAAACCATTTAAAATAATTATTACTTTTTGTCCTTGCTTCTATTATTGCAGTGGTATAGTGCAGTAGAAAAGGCACAGGGATAAGGAGGCAAGCTGGCCTGCATGTAAAGACCAGCTCTCTGGCATACAAGCCACATGATTCAGGGCAAGCTGTAACTCTTGATTTCTTCCACTGTAAAGCAAGGATGATGGTTATACTGACTTGGAATTGTTATAAGATATGATATAACGAAATACAGAATGTGCATTATTCAAGAATAAATGTCCAAGATAATTATTCAGGCATTAGTCACCTGCCTTATCATAATAGCTTCCAATCCTTAGAACTTATGAATGTGTTACCTCACATGGCAAAAGGGATCTTGCAGATGTGATTTAAGTTGAGGATCTTGAAATGGGGAGATTATCCTGGATTATTTGGGTAGGTCTAATGTAATCACATCGTCCTTAAAAGTGGAAGAGGGGGGCAGAAGAAGGGTCGGAACCCTGAGATGTGAGGATTCTACCCACCATTGCTGTCTCTGAAGATGGAGGAAAGGCACAGGGAGCTAAGAAATTCAAGTGGCCTCTAGAAGCCAGAAAAGGAAGAAAATGGATTGCCCCTAGACCTTTTCATAAAGAAATGCAGCACTGCCTACACCCTGATTTTAAGCCAGTGAGACCTGTGTTGAAATTTTTACCAACAGAACTATAAGATAATGAATTCCTGTTGTCTTAAGCCACTAAGTGTTGGGTAACTTGTTATAGCAGCAATAGGAAACTAATACACTCACCTTATGTATTTTCCACCTGACAGCCAGAGGGAACTTTTGAAAACCTTGGACGGATCATGATACTTTTCTGCTCAAAACCCTCCAGTGGCTTCAGTCTCACTCTGAGTACTCCAAAGACTGACAGGGTCCTCAGGACCCTACAGGTTCTGGCCCTGCCGCCCCCCTGACCTTAGCTCTATAAATCTTCCCTCTCTTACTCTGTGGCTGTTCCTAGAACATGGCAAGCCCTCTCCTCACCACAGGGCCTTTGCCTCCACTCAGGTTCCCTCTCCCTGAAATCCTCCAACCTCAGAGTTGGTGTGGTCTGGTGGGTAAGCACATGGGCTTGAGCCAGCTTGTCTGGGTTCCAGCCCCACCTCTGCCACTTGCTAGCTAGCTAGCTAGATAGTGTTGGCAAGTTATTTAGCTTTTAGTTAAAAAGTAGTTTTAGTTTAGTGCTTCAGTTTCCTCATCTGCAAAATGAGGATAATCACAGCTCCTATAGCATGTGATTTTCATGAGGATTTAGGACTGTACCTGCTTCAGCTAGACCCCTCAATAACTGTTTCAGTGCGTCTTTGTGGCTCAATGCCTTTTCCTCTGTCTTGGCTCAGCTTACTGATTCCTGTGATTCTCTGTCACTTTATTGTATTTTTCCTCCCTGCACTCATCACCACCTGACATGTATTTATTTGCTTATTCCCATTGTCTCCCTTACTAGACTGTAAGCTCCATGAGAGCAGAGACTTTCTTTCGTTCACTATTGAATCCTCAGCTCCTGGTACAGTGCGTGGCTCCAGTAGGCTCCCAATGTTTGTTTGAAAATGGATTTATTCCTGTCGGGAATGCAGGAGAGGAGACATCGACAGTGAATCTGAGGTTGAAGCGTGAGACCTCTAAGCCTTTTTTTTGTCCCCAAGGTTGAAGATATTGCTCATGTTCACAGCCCTAAGTCCTGGTTGTTCATTTGGTATCTCAGGCAAAGTTTTGTCATAGGTACTTTCTCATGTCCTTTCTAGCTGATGTCTTTCCCATAAGGGCCCTCCAATGGGGCGTCTTGGTTCTTCCATGTTCCTACCTCTAGGAAACACATTTTACTTGCCTGAGTCCTTAGGTACCTACTTGGTGCCATGCAATAGTTGATATTCATGCCTTAATAAAACAATTTATATGCAGTGAGGGAGCACAAGGTCCTAATATAACTAAAAATGCCTATGACCCCAGATTACTTCTAAAGATACAAAGTGTTGACCATGAGGCAGACAGGAGGGAACAGTTTTAAGGGAGACTCCTTAAAATCGTGTCACATAAAGAATTGTCATTTATAACTCTTACAGTTGGGTTGTAATTTGTCAATAGTACTGTAGAAACTGCTAAAAAATAGGATGTGGCCTATTTGGAGATTTAAGTCCTACAGTGGTATAAGGTCATTTAGAGTAATCTTATTTAAAGAATTTTCTGAATATTGGTGGCATCTTGCTGCTACATGCAGACTTTGTGCACACAGAAATAGAAGAGCAAGTATTTTTAATTATCTGATTATTCAGGCCATTGATAGAGCTTAAAAAATGAAATGAATGATGGTTTATTTGACTGAATTAAGAGAATCAGCTGGTTGACTTGTATACCAACCAGGGTTTAGGTGCAAGTAATAAACACTCCATGGCTTCTTTTTTCTTTTTTATTGTGGTAAAATATACATAACATAAAATTTACCATTTTAACAGTCAACTATACAATTTCAGTGACATTAAGTATATTCACATTTTTGTGCAACCATCACCACTATCCATTTCCAGAATTTGTTCATCATTTGAAATAGAAACTCTGTACCCATTAAACAATAACTCCCCATTCATTTCAACCTGAAGGCCTCTCATAACCTTTCTTGTAGAACAGGTCTAGTACTAACAAACTCTCTCACCTTTAATTTGACTGAGAATGTCTTAATTACTCCCTCATTTTGAAGGACAGTTTTGCAGATATGGAATTCTTATTTAACAGTTTTCTTCTTTCAGCACTTTAAATATATCAATTTTGCTGCCTTCTGGTCTGAAAGGTTTCTGCTGAGAAATCCAGAGATAGTCGTACTGAGGATCCCTTGTGGGTGATGAGTCACACCACCATCAATTATTTCCCCAATCCCAAGTTCCTTTCTTCTACTCTCCATATTCAAACCAAGTCTTCTAGATTTATCTCTTTCATATTTCTTAAACGTATTCTTTCCTCTCTATCTTCATTGCCACGAACTTAGTTCATCTCTTGTTAGGATTACAATTCTGCTTCCTACCGTGTTTTTCTAAGTATGCTTTTGACTTTCTCTGGTACATTCTCAGTGTTCCATAAATTTGATCTGAAACACTTATGGCCATGATGTTTAACTATTTAAGTTGTTCGTTCGTTCCTCATGGCCTTTGGCAAAGTCCAGACTTCTGGCCATGACACTTAAGACCTCCTGCCTCAATCTCTCTTTGCCCAATTTTCTCAGGCTTACTCCACTACTGGTGATTTCATGAGTGTTGTGGGTATCTTTTGTAACTACATGCCCGAAAAGTACTTTTTTTTCTTCATCTTTGCTTGGATGATTTCTACCCACCACTTAACACTTGGCCTAGGACACACTTCATCTGGAAGTCTTATCTCATCATTTTCTCACCACCACAGATTAAATATTTTTCATGTTCTTAGGGTATCTTGTATATATTTTTATCGTGCCACTTGGCACCCTGTATTGTACAGTCTTTTGTTTTTCTAAGTGTTTTCCTGCTGTACAGTAGGGAATGGACATTTTTTACTTAGTTTCATGTTTTTAATGCCTAACAAAATGTAAGTTCTATAAATCCACGTGGAATGAATAAATGAATGAGTCACCACCATCCTTATTATAGGAAAGCATTTTTAAAAAACTGTCAGAATTCCTCTTATCTTTCTTTAGAGAAAATTTTTAAAGTTTCATTATTATTAATACTTTACAAATACCCAATAGTGAATGGAAAGAGTTTGGCCAGTTTCTATGTCTTTCAAGAGAAAGAGATGGAATTCATGTACTACAAGTAGAATCTTTTCAGATTTTTTTTTCAATGATGTAGCCCATTCCCATGTCTCATTTTAAACTATCCTCTCAGTTGCTATCATTTCTCAAGCAGCCATTTTTATTGTTTTTCATTTTTACATCACCTTCCCAGTCCCTATTACCAAGTGGAGACCCTAAAACAGTTATTTCCCCCTCTACTAAGGGAAGCCTCACTGTTGGTGCAGGACCATGTTCTTCCAGCACATAGTTTGGTATCACATTGAATAACATTTTATGAATATTTCCACAGGTCAACCTGCACCACTGATCTTCCTTATGACTGGTCTGTCTTTTGATTTTTGTTGTGAGGGCAGTTAATAACGTAATGATTCTGGAGTTCAGCCCTGAATATTGTATTATCTCCTATAAAGGGGTCAGTTTAATCCGTCAGAGCTGGAGAGTGATCAAAGAAAAGAGTGCTAAAGCAAATTAGGTTAAGTCCACTGAGTGAGAGAGAGTCATGCAGCACCCCTACAAGCTGACCAGTCATTTCCACAGTTGTCATTTCCTTTGAAGAAAATAAAAATAAGACCCTAGAAAAGTGGTACTGTTCAGTTAAAGGGGAAAAGTAGCTTAGAATTTCCATGGGACTAACTGCCTAACTGTATTCCTTGGAAGATGTAGAAAACAGGCCACTGCAAAATTTATGCCACACCCTTCTCATTTTTTCCCACTGAGCTCCCTATACTTTAGCTAAGTCGGGCTGCTCATTCTTTCTCAGTCACATCCTGAGCATTTTCACTTTTATACTTCCATATGGTTGCCTTGGAAAACATCCATTAGTGTTCTATTTCTCTGAGTCCTTCCCATTCTAAAATAGAGCTTCCTACATGGAAGTTCACTGTTTTTCCATGCAATGATCTCTTCCTGTTTCTATGAGTACAAAGCAGTTTCTTCAATCCTCTCTTCATTATCTATTTTATGTGGAGATTATTTTTTGTATGTTATGCACCTTAAAATCCCTAGCACTGTACCTGGTGTCTAGTAGGTGCTCAGTAAGAGATTGTGGCATGAATGCTGCAAAGGTGCATGGTTCCAGCAGCTGTGAGAGCAGCGAAGGAGGCACTCCTCGCTTGTGGGAGAGACAGAGAGCTGGGACCACGGGGATGCACACAAGCATGAGTGATGTCGGGACTGAGGCAGTGGTTCCACAACTAACACTTGGAAGAAAAGGTGCTGAGTCAAAGGCGCATTAGAAATGTCAGAGCTTTGACATATTCCTGCCCTTTGGGAGGGAGGGAAAGATGTGAGAAAGAGAGCCAAAGCCAGATCCCTATGTCCTGCTCCATTATGCCCTGTTATCTCTTGATCGGAGTTACTCTGGGAAGAAAAAGAATGTGACCCTCAGTCTCAAGGAAGATGAAGAAGCCCAGCAGGATGGAGACTTTTACATTTCTGATGTTGAACACAATGACAAAAATGACCTAAGCTTTTTTATAAGGAGCATTTAAATTATTTTGGCACCCCCCCACCAGGGGGCCACTGGTATTTGGAGAGGGGGTGCAGGTAAAAATAATGTGAGCCATATGCACTCGGCTCTCTCCAGGGGCTCAGGGTCTGTGTAACATTTGCTGTTGCTAATGGAAGTTTGATTTGCAAAGTCCACTTTCAGCTCCAGTTCCAGCCTTGGGCTCTGGGGTCCAGGGCTGTTTTTCATATCTCAATAATCCTAAAGGAACTTTCATGTTTACCCTTGTCAGACTGCTCATGCTAACGAAAATATCAGGTGTTTTTTCCTTTAAATTGGAATTAGATCCACTTAAGGTAGGAACACTCTTATGTTAATTTGAACTTGATTGGTAAAACGTGAGCTAATTTTAAAACTACAATTTCTTTGCTAGATAAGCTCTTTCAAACATGGGTTTTCCATGCTATTGGGACAAAGACTTCAGAGTATTTTCTCCCTTTTGCTCTGTGAGGAGATGGAGGAATACTTTAATTCCCCAGCTCTGAAGTATTCCGTATTCCTGTGTGTTGTTACTCTTGAGGCATGTCTGACTTTCTCTGCTGTTCTCTCATTTCGCCCATCTTCTGCATGTTTAAATAGCTAATTAGCGTCAAATTACTTTATTAGGAGCAAGTTTGCCAACAATTTTAGGCTTTTTATAGTCTGCTAAAGCCATTCATCTAAAGACACTGTTTCCTATTTTGTTCTGAAAATTTACAATACTTCAGAAAGCAATACAATATACAAAATGTAAAAACTTCTGTAATATGATATTTTCATCACTGCATCTATAAGACTATGTTGCTACATTTGTTGTTTCTTTTTAGCATTTTTATTCAAATGATGAGGTGGCAAAGAACAGTTCCAGGGAAGAATTGTCATACATAATCCCACAACACTAACATAAAATATTTTCATTTTTGTGTCTTATCCTTTAGGCCTTGTTCATATGCTTTGTAAGTATTTTTCTTGGTACTGTTAAAGGCATTGTATGCATGCCATTTTGTTTTTTGTAATTTTTAACTAAAAGCCACATAGTGTCAAAATAATAGTCTACCTAAAACAAAAAGGGTAAGAAGTCAAGAGAATAGTAATAAAAAATGGTACACTGAGAATTCAGGAGGGTGCTGATAGCAGAACAAAACAGGGAAGGGAGTAGAGGAAGTCAATACTTATGAATTTTTTGGATGATTTTTAGTTTTTAAGTAACATTTGGTGTATGCATGACAATATAAAAATATATATGTAAGCCATAAAGCATAAAAGTACAATGATGACACCACCTAAGTTAGATTTTGATCAAATATTCATTCAGTCCATCTATGTACTCCACTCTGATCCCATCCTACTGCTTACCTCACAAAGACAATTGCTCTCCTGAATTTTGTGTTAAATGTTTCCTTGTTTTTAATCCAATATCAGAAGTGGAGGTACTGAGTCATGTAGCTTCAGGCATATAACTTAAAGTTATAAAGCTAAACCCATGTAGAATCCAAGACAGAATATAACTTCAAGATCTAAAGAAAAAAAAATCAAAGAAAATATAAAATAATATAAACAAAAATAAAATACAAAGAAAGTAACAAAAAGACATTAAAAATATAAAAGAAATGAAAACTATAAAATGAAAACCAAAACTAAATGTATTTGTTTTAACAGCAGAAGGGAGTGAACTTACCTGTTGAGAGAAAAAGTCTCTTAGAATGGATTTAAAAATACACATTTAACAATATGTTGTATAAAAGAGACAAAGCTAAAATGGAGTGACTCAAAAACTTTGAAAATAATGAACAAAAGTTTGCCAGATAAATACGAAGTAAAGATATTAAACAGTCAGGAGGGTCATTGAAAGTGAGGGGTTTAATCCTCAGTGAGGCTATTAAAATAATGAAATTCTAAAAACCAAATAAAAGTTTTGAAATACAAAAAGGAAATATCTTTGGAAATATAAGTAAAAATTGATAGTAGCGTAATAGTTGTGCCAGATGTTAATATACCCTTCAGTCCTTGATAAACATGTAGACAAAAGAAAATACAGGATACAAATGATACAATTATTGATACTGATTTTTAAAGATATATATCAATCCTTCTATGTTGCAAACAGAAAATACACATTCTTTTCTACCACTCATTAAATTTTTACAAACATTGACCATATATTAGATAAAACTAGTTCATAATTTCCTCAAAGTAAATATAGTATAGGCTATACATTTTTAATGTAATTAATTGAAATTAGAAATAACAAAAGTAGAATTCACATTCCTAATCAAAAATTTAAACAAACTTTTCTAAATAACTCTTGGTTCAAAGAAAAAATAAAAATTGTGATTTCAAAAGTGCTAGAAAATAATGGTAACAAGAATACTGAATAGCAAAACCTGTAGATGTGACCAAAGGTATAATCAGAAAAAAATGCAGAGTCCTGAACATTTTCTTTTTTAAAAAAAGAAAAAGTGGAAGTCAATTAATTAAGCACTCAATTCACAAATTTGGAAAAAGACTGATGCCAAAAACTTGGCCTCTGTGCACTGGTGTCAAATCAAATCTCAGAGACAGAGTTTTGGGTGAAGTAGAAAGGAATAGCTTTATTGCTAGTCAGGGAAATCGGGACACAGTGGGCTCCTGCCTTTGAAAACTGTGTGTCCCACCCAACCTGGGAGGATTCTGTGAGGAGTTCATATAGCAATGGTTCAAGGGTGGGGTTGCTAACAAGAGGGTGTGTGCAGGGTCTGTGCTCCTTTAATCTGGCCTCAGGTGGTCTCCTGATCTTGATGAGCTTCTCTGGTTCCTTTAATCTGGAATGAAGAATACTAACACCTTTCATTCATAGGGGGATTTTTAGTTCTGTGAAGAGTTCAAAGATTTTTTTTTTTTTTATAGGAAGAGTGCAAGGGCTGCAACTGACAGGGCCCCCTGGCCCACCTCCCACACCAGGGGTGGCGGAGGACCCAGGCATGGATGCCGTCGGTGGCATGTGCGTGCTGCCGCCCCTCCAGCCCTGCTCGCTCCCTGGGAAAGGGGCCAGCGGGGCCGCCCTGTGATGCCCATCGCCTCTCGGTCCGCAACGACCTCCCCACTTTCCCCGACCCAGCCTGTGCAAAGATATTGTTATGTGTATCCCTTCAGGTGGAACCAGAAGCCTGCCCCAAGGCTGCACTATTGTTTCTCTTCCCTTGTCTCTGCATCCCCTCCCTTCCCTGATTAGCAACTGTTTGAATCTGTCCTTTGAGACTCAGGGAAGATCATGGAGGCTGGAGTCTATTCCTTACAAACAAGAAATGGGGGACACAGAAAGGCTTCTGTGCCCAGGAGCCCCACAGGGTCCGGCTGGGTTTCAAGCTTATGTTTACTTATGTTACTTATGTTTACTTTACATAAGTAAAGTAAAAGGAATAAAATAATTTAGATAAATGCAGAAATTAATGAATTAAAAAACAGACAGGGGCTTCCCTGGTGGCGCAGTGGTTGAGAATCTGCCTGCTAATGCAGGGGACATGGGTTCGAACCCTGGTCTGGGAAGATCCCACATGCTGCGGAGCAACTAGGCCCATGAGCCACAACTCCTGAGCCTGCGTGTCTGGAGCCTGTGCTCCGCAACAAGAGAGGCTGCGATAGTGAGAGGCCCGCGTACCGCGTTGAAGAGTGGACCCCGCTCTCTGCAACTGGAGAAAGCCCTTGCACAGAAACGAAGACCCAACACAGCCATAAATTAATTAATTAATTAATTAATTAAAATAAAAAAAAAAAACAGACAAGTCCACAGATTTGAGAAATAATCCTAAGAGCAAAAAAAGAGAGAAAACACAAATATACAAAATAGGAATTAGAGAAAAAAATATTGCAGTTATGAAAAAAGAAATAATAATTATAAGAAATATTCTGCTAATAAGTTTGGAACTGAATGAGGAGGAAGACTTTTGAGGACACTAGAAATAAGCAAAATTGACTCAAGAATAAATTAAATATGTCAGGGGTCCCCAAGACCAGGTTTAGACATGATTTGCTGGAAAGAGTCACAGAACTTAGAAAAGCTGTTTATTACAGTGAAAGTGCAGGTTAAAATCAGCAAAGGAAAAAGGATTTCTCATGGAGCCCATGAGAAATCATTCACAAGTTTGTCCTCTCCCAGCAGAGTCACAAACACAAAGCAACATTGTGTGGAAATAAGCTGAGTGTTGCCAACCAGGGAAGCTCACTTGAGCCTAGATGTCCAGGGTTTCATGAAGGCTCAGTCACATAGGCCTGGATTGCCTGTGGGACTGACTTTTGCTACTTAGTTTCCAGCCCCTTCAGAGCTGAAACTGATACAGCATGGCCCAGGGCCCCAGGTGAACAAAAATAGGCATTCACCTTAAATCACATTGTTAGCATAAATTGTCTGGCTTGGCCTGAGGCCTCAGACATGCAGAGACACTCTTTTCAGGCAGGGTATCTAAAGGACTTAGAAGGTTATGTCTGGGGAGCTGGTCAAGGGCTATTGCTAAAGACCTTTGGAATATGAAGGTTTTGGACAACCTAGGACTGCTGAGTTAACCCTTTACTGCACACAAAATAAACCAATTATTGTGAAAAAGATTTTGAAAGTTGTTAAGATCTACCATTTCAAAAAGCACTAGGCTTCTAAAGCTTCATAATTAAGTTCCTTCCAACTTTAGAGTATATAATTGCAGTGTGACTCAACCCTTTCCGGAGTCTATAGGAAGAAAGAAATCCTCTTTATTAATATAATTTCAGCATAGAAACATACTACCAAGAACAAATGATGGTTCAGAAGAGAAAGCTACAGATGAATCACACTTTTGGATATTGATGCAAAAATCCTAAAAGAAATGTAAGCCGGTAGAATCCAGGAGTACATTAAAAGAATAACATACTGTCACCACATGGAGTTCATTCCAAGAATGGAAGTATGGTTCAATACATAGAAATAAATCACTATACTTCACATATTAATAGTTCAGTGGAGAAAAGAAACTATATTATCCTACAGATAGCAGAATAATATTTAAGTTCATCATCTAGTTCTGATTTTAAAATAAAGTAAAATAAGAAAGTACTTCCTCACTTCAATTAAAAAGGTACATCTCAAATTGTTAGACAAGGCCAACCACCATCTGACTTCTATTTAGCTACTAATTCTAGAAGTACTGGCCACTATTATTAGATGAAAGAAATACAAGTTGAGAAAGAATTTTAAAATTATTATTTGCAGATGACATGACTGTATACCAGGAAGAACTAAACCAACTAGAACTTTAGTATAAAGGAGCTCAATAATGTGACTGGTTAAAAATTGGATACAAAAAGTCAACAGTTTTCTAGTTTTTAGCAAGAAAAACTAGTTAGAAATTTAAGAAATGACTCCACTTAAAGTAATTCATAAAATATCTGTGAATAAATTTAAATGAGATCTATATGAAGAAAACAATAAAACTCCTTCCAGGGATATAAACAAAGATTTAAATAAATGGAGAGACATATCTTCTATTTGGAGAAGATTCAACATTTTCATGGTGCATCTTCTCCAAAAATTAATCTAATAAACTCTGATAAGTCTCATGCAGTCCTAATATAAACTCTAATAGTATTTCTTTTGCTACTCTAAAAAATGATTGTAACATTCATCCTGAAAAATAAATATGTAATAACAGCCATGAAAATTAAAACCAAAAATGTCAGAATGTTACTATTTGAAAAGAAATTAAGTAGTGTCTTTCATAATTCTCTTAATGACATAATTTTGAAGAAAGAGGTACTAGTGAAGTCCAGATAGATCTAAGGGATATGTGTCTGGAAAAGATAAAGTACAGAAAGTTATTTTCCATTAACTCCCTGTTCTCTCTCATGCCTGCTTTGAGTCCCAACATGGGTTGCAAATGGCAGCAGCCAATCCCAGTCTCTCCCTGCTGCCTTCGGTGTGGTCTATTGACCAGCTCACTTCCCTGCCACCTTCTCCTTTCATAGGAGGAACTGGAGAAACTATTGTGTCATAAGCTTAGATTAGTCAATGAATATGAGACCATTTGTAGTGACATCCTTTTAGTTCCACAGATGATGAAACCAAACCAAAGTAGCAGGTAGAATTATAAGACCAGAGACTTGATGTGTATGTCACCCAGAGAACAGCCTCTGATATCCTTTTTTTTTACTCTGGGGAATTCCAAGCCTCTAATGACTGTGCAGAATTAGTAAATCACATCTGATCTGCAAACCAGAAGGAATCTTTTGAGATGGATACCGTATTCCTATGTAATAAATGTTTTCTTATTTTAAAGTAATAAATCTACTTTTGTTTAACTTACAGGTGGCTAGAATTGTTGCTGTCATCTTTAGAAAATCATTGAAAGGAAAAATAAACCTAGATTTAGGGCTTTGAACTGATTCTGTAATGGGATAAGACTCTTGAGAACCTTGGCAGGAGGTAACTATATTTTGTATTTGTTAGGAAGATAAATCACTGGGCCAGAGGGTAGGCTATGGCAGGCAGAATTTTACTCTGGCCCTCCAAACTCCCACCCCATGGTGTGCCACAGTCTCTATAGTTTTCTTGCCTTGAGTGTAGGTGGAGCTAGAGAATGTGATGGGACATTACTCCCATGATTAGGTTACTAATCAGTTGATTGAGTTAATGAAAAAGGCAGATTATCCTTACTGGGCCTGACCTAACCAGGTGAATCCTTATAAGGCATGGTACTGGGCATCTCCTGAAGTCAGAGAGAGTCAAAGTAGTAGGAACATTCTCTTGCTGGCCTTGAAGAGACAAGTTCCTATGAGTCCTACAACCACAGTGAACTGAATTCTACCATCAATCTGAATGAGCTTGGAAAGGACCCCAAGGTTCAGTAAGAACACAGCCTGACCGACCCTTAGAAACAAGATTGCAGCCTTGTGATGCCTGAGCAGAGAAGCTGGTCGAGCGCCGCTGGGACTTGTGACCTATGGAACCGTGAGATAATCAGTGAGAGCTGTTTTAAGCTGCTGTTTGTGTTAATTTGCTACGTAACAGTAGAAAACAAAATACACAGCCTTCTAGCAGAAGAATCTTGGGAAATGGCAGGGGTTTTGTTTGCTTTGTTTTGTTCCTTTTAAAACAGTAAACATAGTTTTATTTTTTTGTGTGTCCTTGTCTGTGTTCTCTTTCCTCTTCTCCCACCCTTCTTTCTCTTCCTTTCTTCCACCCTCTATAAATCTTCCTTTGTAGTTTCTCTTCCTAGTAAGACTTGATCTCTGCTTCTGTCATGATATATTTCTGTATTATAGCCATGTGCATTTATAATCAGTGGAGTTGAAAGGGTCATAGAGATGTCATAAAGAGCTCCACCATTAGTTAGCCCAGTGGACTTGAGCAATTTACATAACTCATTTGCAAATGAGAAGATGTCTGAAGGTTCCTACTTGCACAAAAGTTCAACAATTCTATGAACTGCCCATATCTGTGTGTAAAATTGGAGATAATTGTGTCACTGTTTCTGGGGAGTTTTGAAGGGTAACATAAATGGCTACAGTCAATAATTTATCTTGAACAGCTGTCTCCCCTGGAACAGGCTCATGATGTTCCTAAATCACCACAGCCTCATTAGAGAGTTTCACGTAGGTTGTAAGGATTGGGCTTTCATCCCAGGCAGGCTCTGATTTATCTTTCCTGTAATATCACTTCAATTTCCTTACCAACAATATAGAAGAAATCTAAAAGAATAGATGTCAAAAAAATGAGCAAGAATTCAGTCTTAGAGTGATCCTCCCTTCTGATGATCTCCTTTTAGGAGGTTAGAATTAGCCTCTATAAATTCCACCTATATGTAATCAGCATTACTCTTCTAAGTACTGGGGATTAAAAGATGAATAAATCAGACCTTGAAGTAGCTCACATTCTTTTGGTCAAGGTTTGTGTATGACCGTATGACCATGAACAACCGTAAGCAAATCAGATCTCAAAATCATAACAGTAATATAATCAATGTATCATAGGGGTTCGGAAGAGGCAGATTTTAGGGTTGAGAATTTACAGTATTCTTAAACCCCTCCCCACCTTGTGGATATTGAAGTGAGAGTTGTTGGAGGAGGGGAGAGAATTTTTGGACACAGCTGTTGGGTTAAGTCACCATCCCTTACCTACAAGGAAAGTTGAAGCTGGTGCTTTCTCCTTCAAGTTGTGTGCCTGACACACAAGCAGTTTGAGGGTTAGTGAACATGTGTCTGATTCACCCTGAGAAGTCTAAATACAACCTGCATTACTGATTAGTTGAGGCAAAGTGTTATTAATAGGCCAGACACATTGTGCAAGGAGGCAGCATGACGTTATCTGATATCGATCGTTACATGGGGCTCCCTGGAGGGGCCTGGTCTCAGCAGGAAAATGTGGAGATTCTGGATATTTGAGGGTACAGAAGTGGTTCCCAGTTTTTCTGGTCTCAGGATCTCCTTATACCTTTAAAAATAATTGTGGGGGGCTTCCCTGGTGGCGCAGTGGTTGAGAGTCTGCCTGCTAATGCAGGGGACACGGGTTCGAGCCCTGGTCTGGGAGGATCCCACGTGCCACGGAGCAGCTAGGCCCGTGAGCCACAACTACTGAGCCTGCACGTCTGGAGCCTGTGCTCCGCAACAAGAGAGGCCACGATAGTGAGAGGCCCGCGCACCGCGATGAAGAGTGGCCCCCGCTTGCCGTAGCTAGAGGAAGCCCTCGCACAAAAACGAAGACACAACACAGCCAAAAGAAAAAAAAAAAAAAAATATTGTGGACCTTGAGGAGGTTTTGTTTATATGGGGCATAGCTATCAATTCTTATTAGAAATTAAACCTGAAAAAAAATTAAAATGTTCATTTATAAATTCATTAAAAATAGCAGCAGCATTATATATTAGCATAAATAACATTTTTATATGAAAATAACAAATTTTCAAAAATAAAAAAATAATTCAGAGCTGTTTTACATTTTTGCAAATCCCTTTAATGTCTGCTTTAAGCTGGATTCTGCTGCATTCAACCTGTTGTTGTTCTGCATTCAATGTGCTGGTTTGGTTGAAGTATGGGAAGAAAGTTCAACCTTATACAGGTATGTACTAGTTGGAAAAGGGAGGAATATTTGAATAGCCTTTTCAGATAATTATGAATACATCCTATAGCCTCTTTAAAACACACTGTACACTTGTGAGAGAAAGAAAGTGAAAAAGGTAAACCACATATTAGTATCATGATGAGAATGCTTTTAACCTTGCAGCCTCCGTGAAAGGGTCTTAAGAATCCTCAGGGATCCCTGGACCCGACCTGAGAAGAGCTGTGCTCAAGGAAGGAGTAACCAACCAGCCAGAGAAGCACCACACTTGTCTCCATGGAGAGGCTCTGGGCGATGATGGAGGTCTCTGAAAGACACATGGATGAAGTCCCAGAAAATACCATTTAGGTAAGAACTTTTCTGTTCCCCTTATCTTTTCTCTGTTGGAAACACAGGTAATCAATGTGGAGGAGGAAGGATGGTAAAAGGGGAAAGAGAAGCACCCAACCAGACATCTTTCCCCCAGTGGCAGCCTTCCTGCCTGCAGTAGTCCTGAGGTGGGGAAGAAAGCCTGGTTTTAAGATTGACCCTTTTAATCTAGCATTTTTCAGAGGATCTTTTGTTGCCTAAAGCGATCAGATAAGAAATGATGACTGCCTGAATTTTCATTCAAGGGTGGAGAAGAAAAAGAGATCCATAGAATAAATGTAAAGGCATAGTGAGTGGAAATGAAAATAAATTTGCCTGATCAGCATTTTGGTTAAATACCTTTTAAACAAATAATTGCACAAGGAATGTGTAATCTCTGTGAAAGAAAATCACAGGTGTTTTAGAGGTAAATAATACTGGCCCCAATCTAGTCTCGGGAAGAGGATCTTTATTGGCGACCACATTGAAAACATGGAATTGGAGTCAGATTGGAGCAGGGTTTGGCTGCCAGATTGGGCCACTTTTGCTCAGCTTGCTGGGCAGTGAGGGGCGACTAGAGCCACTTGAGAGGAATCTGCTTTTTTTTTTTGGCCGTGAGGTATGCGGGATCTTAGCTCCCCGACCAGGGATCAAACCTGTGCCCCCTGCAGTGGAAGCATGGAGTCTTAACCGCTGGACCGCCAGGGAAGTCCCAAGAGTGGAATCTGCTTTAGACAGAGTTGCTTTTCTCCTTTCCATGGAGAGTAGAAGCCATTCATAACCAAGAGAGTCTAACAGGTAGCATGTTTAAAAGCTTTTATCTTTTTCTCCAGGAGTATTTTCGAGTCTTTCAAGCATATATAAAATTTGTCTTTCTTCCCTCCTTTCAGGTATTGGGGCTTGCTCTCTCCAATTCTGCTCACAGCAAACCTTGCAGGATATGAAAAATGCTGTCAGGAGGAAAATCGACTGTGTGTTGAGTTACACCCTAGGGAAGGCAGACTCTAATCACCTTGGCAGATTGATTCCTTTCCCTTTTCATTCTCTCTGAATCCACCCTCTCCTCCCCTAGTCCTTGTCCCTGCTTTCCACTCCCTAGCCCACCCTTTGTTTACCTGCCTTGGCCCAGGAGGTGGAAGGCATGGCAGCCACATCAGAGCTGCTTCGGGGATCATCAGATCAGAGAAAACAAACAGGTCCAGAGCCAGGCAAGTTAGAGGCTTGTGAGGAAGTCAGGTCATGGTGTGTACTTGCTTCTCCCCATGCCACCCTTAAGGAAGAGAGACTCCCTGGTTATGACTGTAAGACTGGTCATCTGACTGATGGGGATAAACTCATCCCGGCTCATTTGCAGAGAAGGGCTCACGTGGAATGTGCTGCACCTGAAAATCACCTGAAGATATGGGGAGGGGGAAGGGTAAGCTGGGACGAAGTGAGAGAGTGGCATGGACTTATATATACACTACCAAACATAAAATAGATAGCTAGTGGGAAGCAGCCGCATAGCACAGGGAGATCAGCTCGGTGCTTTGTGACCACCTAGAGGGGTGGGATGGGGAGGGTGGGAGGGAGGGAGATGCAAGAGGGAAGAGATATGGGAACATTTGTATATGTATAACTGATTCACTTTGTTATAAAGCAGAAACTAACACACCATTGTAAAGCAATTATACTCCAATAAAGATGTTAAAAAAAAACACAAAAAACCTAGCCCGGGTGTTGAATACTAAGGTATCATAAAATAAAATTAAAAAATCACCTGAAGAGCTCAGCTGCTGAGGCAGACAAAGCTTCCTTCTTAAACCGGTTTGGTTGTAAAGGATGGGTGGGCAGGAAGGTTTATTAATGGCTGTTACCTTATGCCAGGCATTATATAGAAATCATCTCATTTAGGCCTAAGGAAACTCTAGGAGCTAGATTTTCTTATCCCCATAAGGCAGATTAAAAAAGCAAGGTGCTGAGAGACTGAATAACCTGCCAAACCCACACCATTAGTAAATGATAGAGCTGCAGATTCAATAGAGATAATTTTGGTGCCAATGGTTGTTCATGTACTGCCCAAATGCACAGTATTTCCCACTGCTCGTTGTCAGTCATTTTATTGTTCTTATTAAGAAGGAACTGCTTAAAGAACAAGAGATCAGGTCAAGGTTTTCTTATAGTTTATTATTCTGCTGTTGTTGAGGATATTGCTCTTCATGATTGTTTTAAAATTTGGCAGGTAGTAGAGGAAGAAAAGCTGGGGATGATTATTTTTATAAATTGATTCTGAAAATTATTTTTTCCTTTTAGGAACAAGAGACATCTGTGTGTAGAAAAATGAATTTTTTCTCCTTTACTTTTCTCCTTTGCTCCCCCTCCCTTGCTCTCTCTTTCTTTCTTTCTTTCTTTCCTGTTCTTCTTTCTTTCTTTCTTCCTTTCTTTCTTTCTTTCTTTCTTTTCAGATTTCTCTAAAAAAATTTTTTGTATTAAAAAGTTTGAAAAAATACAGGAAAGTAGGAATAATAATATAATGAATATCCATGTATCTACAAATTCTTCTTTCTCAATTAAAAAAAGTTATCTCTAAAAATACTTTTCCCATGCCCTTTCCCTCCTGCTCCCAAAAGGGAGAAATCATCTCCTAACTATAGCTTTGAATAAAGATCTGATTTTAGCTCCTTCATGATAGACACTTAGTTTCTAATAAGATGGCTCTTCCTAAAGTTTTGAGTTCTCTTTTTTCTATCTACTTACGGCCCCTTCATTCTGAAAGAGGAAAGCTCCTTGGTAGCCATCTTCATAGGGATGTTTCTAGAATTAATGAGCTGAGAGAGATGCCATTTTGAGCTTCCTTAGAAAAAAAATTAATGTGCAGCCTATTTCTCCTGCTTCAATATATTTTCAGAAAAAGAGGCTGTCTTATCATTCTCTTACACATACACTCATAAACAGACATCACTCCAGGACTTATTGAAGAATAGAAACTGGGGCATAATTTCTAATTGAATAATGATAATAAGAAAAGATTCAGGGCCATTCTAAAACATGAACATATGAAGAATAATTAACTGATAATAAAAATGATAAAGCCAAACTAGTTCTTCACTTATCAATCAGCAAGCAAATACAAAGCACTATAAAGTTATTTCTTTTATTAACATGCATTTGCCCATTTATTTTTGGCTTTGTAGCTAAATTTTAATTATTTTACATGTTGCTACAAAATAACAGAGCAAAAGCGTCCTAGCTCTACCTTTATTAACTGTGTGACCCTGAGCCAGCAATTTCCCTTTTGTAAGCCTCATTCTCATGTGCATCATGGAGATGATGAGGGTACTCACTTCATCAGGCATTGTGAGGATCAAATGAAATCACTCATGCACGGAACCTGGTTCCTAACACATGCTCAGTGAATGGCCACCACTGCTTCTATGCTGATTACAATAGTTTTAGCAGTCGTTTGGAATGACAATTACATCACTCCCAGAAATCCACTGAATGAATTGTGCTTTCTATCCCTGTAACTCTGGAGTCTACAGGGTGAGAGGTTCTGGTCCCCAAAGGGGCATACTTTTGCCAAGGGCCACAGGAAGATTCCCACTGAATTATAAAGTATGGCTGCCACCTGAAGAGTTTAGGCAACTTGTGTTGTGGGCAGGAAAGAAGAGGTGTCATTGCCTTCACCCTGAGCATCCAGAGGAGGTAAACCTGCTGTTGTATAAAGGGGATAGGGAGGAATATGTGTGGAACCCAGATGAGCCACTTGGGTGCTTCGTGGTACTCTCTTTTACAATTGTGATTATAAATGGACAGACAACAATTCTCAGAAACCTCAGCCTGAGAATTTTTTTTTTTTCCACAACAAGATTCTTTTTCATTATTTTAGAGACAGAAAGTAGGTGGAAAGTCACAAACGTTAATAATCCATGTTGCCAAGCTTCTGGGGAGTAAAAATTTCCCAGCTAAGAAGAATATCTCCCTCAGTTTCTGTTTTATTAATGTGAATAAAAAACATCTGCTCCTTCCCCAGAAAGTCCTGTACTCAGAAAGAACTGACCCGAGTCTTGGAGAACAGCCAGTTCAAGTGGAGGGGCTGAAGCTTCCAAACACAGCCACTGTTTTCTGTCGTGCATCTTCTTCTCAGTGGTGACATGGCCACTGCCCAGGGAACCTGGGGCAGGAAGCCCAGGGTGAAGCAACAGCAGATGTTTGTGTGGTGACAGTGGCTCACAGCCCCCAGACTCATAACTCTGAATGGTAGGCTTCTGCCTTCAATGACTGCTATGTAAGACCAGCAGAGATGAAGCTAATGGTGGTGGTAATCTAAAACAGATGGTAAAGGAGGGAGATGATGAGTATCAATTGCAGCCTGAAATCAACTGCAGTGGAGTGGAAATAATTCTCCCCACTAACTAATCTTCCTCTTCTAAGTTTCCCCTGAGGAAGAGAGGCCCACTGGAAACCGAGAGGAGATGCTCCCTGATTGTATATGGAGAAGTGGATCCAAATGGCACCAAAGGCGAACGCTGATAGACTCAGAGATGTGCTACCTATGTCTCCCTTCAAGGTAGGACTTGCTGTGGGGGTGACCAGAAGGCAGCCTCCAGGTGTCTGCTCATTTCAGGGGCTGCCTCAGCATCTGGCTCCAGGGCTCCTGACTGCGAGGAGTTTCTGGATGGACATCACAGTTGGGTTTCTCCCTGCACAGTCCTGGCTCTTCTCCCTTCCATTCACAGGTGTTGATTCCTTGTGAACATCTTGCACCCAAACTCTCAACATTTGCTTCTAGATAACTAGACCTATGACAGCTCCTGTTTTAATTTGGAGCCATGATACTGGCTAATTCCATATACCACCCACCCTCCATTCTTGTTCTGTCCTTTTCTAATTTCATTGTATATGATTATATTTCTTACTCATAATCAAGGCTAATTTTTTCTCCTATATCTCTTAGTGTTATTTATAAGAATCCTATGCAGGGATTCATATATGTATTATAAGTTAAGACATAGAAATCAATTCTGGCCAAGTAAAGGAAAAGGGGGAGAAAAGGAGAGGAAAATTTGAAAGACTCTGGTGCAGCCCACACAATCCAAGACAAAGATGATCAAGCTGGATCCAGAGAAGGAATGATCCTGTGAGAGCTTCAGGGTGTTTGTTTAGGAGTAAGAGTTCATAGACCTCTTTTCCCCCCAGAGTACTGCCATCAGTACAATTTCCAGCATGATGATTCTTCATTCTAAGTTTCAGATGCACAAGAAAGGGGATATGATTGACCAGCCTGTGTCTGCTTCAGATCAGGGAAGACAGAGGAAGCAGTTGGAGGTCCACAGCTGAGGGGCTGCCCCCATAGAAGAGGAAATCTCTGGGGCAGCCATTCCAAGAGCCATTTATTGCTTTTAGTAACAAATCAGCTAGTAGAGAAGATGAGTTTCAATGATTCACTTGGTTGTCAGAACTTTGTTAGCTGAGTTGGAAAAAATATAGGAAGCCTAGCTTGTGTTTCAGTGTTTCTCTTCTATTGAGACTCTGCCCGCCTCTCTCTTCTCTTCTTGGTTTTGGTAAACTGGGCCACAGTCCTCTGGCTCTTTGGATGCCTAGAGACAGTGACTTACTCAGTGACTTCGTGACCACTCATTGTGGAGAGCTGGGTTTTCTTCCCCTATCCCTGGGAGGCCAGGCTCTGTCGCATCAGTGAGTGAAGGGCATCTACAACCATGGGCATCCCCTCCTTAGTGCTCACTGAAGAAATGATTCTGAGAATCTCCAGTCTTCTGTATCAGGTAACTTTGATGGTGGGAAGCACTTTTTCCGGAGGGATCTCTGTTTCAGGAATAATTGCATTTCTGAAGAGAAATTTATGAACTGTGTGTGGTTATAAAACCAAAGCAGGTAACCACAACATATTTCTCTTTTGCCTTAGTGGTTAGAAATGTTAGATCCATAATTATTTCCCAAGTGTAGAAATTGGTTCAGCTATGCATTTGCTAAAACCAGCTCTTTCCTTTCTCTTCCGTGGACTCCTTTTTGCGCTATGTCTAAATGTCCTATTGTGCCTTTGCACTACGTTCAAAAGTGTGAGCTGGCCCAGGTCCTTCTGGAAGCACGCAGTATATAAATCTTTAAATAAATAAAGATAAGCCATTTTTCCTCCTCCTACCTCCAAAATAGAAAATAGCCATAATGGCTTATTTCAGAGATAAGGAAACTGAAATGTTTTGATGAAAGAGAAGTGACCAAATTGAAGATAACTGCTAGGCCTTCCACAGAATGAGATCAACGTTTATAGATAGCACACAGGCTCTTGGCACCAAGAAGGAAAGTTTCAAAACACACAGCCTTTGCCAGAGTTGCCTCTGGAAAAAAGAGGAGCTACCATTTTTACCTGACATAAAGGGGTGCCCATGTCTCCTCTCTGTTTTCTTAAATCAGTTGAGCAAAAGGTTTGTCAGTGCATGCTCTGTGTTCACCTCATTGTGTTTGACAGTTAAATCCCTGAAAAGGGGATATTTTTTGGCTAACTATCCGCTTTGGCAGAAATTGGTGTTGTATCAATATATAAATTTTTTTCTGGTAAAAGATTTTCTTTTTTAGGCATATAATTTTCAAAGGAAATGATAACTTGTATTTCCTTTCCTTGGACTGTTAACGTATTTGGGTAGTTAACTGGGTTAAAGGGGGCCATCATTTCAGGTTGGTTCCATGTGTGGGACAGAAATTTCTGTCCCAGGGTGTCCCTGATGTGCTCCATGGTCATAAAGCTCACCTGTAGTCCTAAGTAACCGTCTTGTAAATGACAAGGTATGGGGCTGAGGAGAAAAAGTCCCAGCTCTCCACAGGTGTGAGCAGTTGACCCCTGAGGGCAATCCTCCAAAGACCACCGAAGGTGTGAATTGTTAAAAGCAAAACCACACTGAAGCTGAAGCAGGAGGGGAGCGGGATGCACAAAGGCAGTAAAAGGGATCCAAGAGGATCAGGGCGGAATGCTGACATTATCAGTGTCCACCCCTTTTACTGTCAGATCTACTCACGTATCAACAAATTCTTTCCATCCTGCCACAAATCCTCTAAGATGGCATTTGGACATACTGTCTGGGGAAAATTTTATAAGTGAAGGGTTAATGGGTGTAATAGTTTGCTAGGGCTGCCATAACAAAGTACTACAGACTGGGTGGCTTAAACAACAGAAATTTATCTTTTCACAGTCTGGAGGCTGGACATCTGCAATCAATGTGTTGGCTGAGTTAGTTCATCTGAGGTTCTCTCCTTGGCTTGCATACGGCCACCTTCTTGCTGTGTTCTCTGTGTACACACCCCTGGTGTCTCTCTCCTTATAATATCCTCTTCTTATAAGGACACCAGTCATATTGAATTAGGGCCCACCCTAATGGCCTCATTTTTAACTTAACTACCTCTTTAAAGACCCTAACCCTGAAATACAGTCATATTCTGAGATACTGGTGGTTAAACCTTTAACATATGAATTTGGGGGGAGGGGAGTGGATACAATTCAGCCCAAAGCAGTGGGACAAGCTACTGCAGTTGGTCTCCTGATGCAATTGTTCACAGTGCTATAACTGACGTGAACCATTCCCCTATCTGCCACCCATTCCAGATCCCCTTCACCGAGGCTAACACGTGTGTTGTTCTAGACAGCTTGCCTAGGTCACCTGGCTGGGTGATTTTCATCCTGAGATATCTGAGCCCCTGTTATCATAGCCTTGTCAGGCCATGTTTGCTTTAATTTTCTCTTTACAGTTAAAACTGGAATGAAAACACCAAGATATGTGCTAGTGAATACCTGTGTTCCAAGTACAGTCCTCTCCGCCCCGTTATGCAGTGGTAGGGTAATTGACCCTACCACTGGTCAATTACCCCTGTTGATATCATAACTTCTTTGCCTGCTGGTCAACCAGCATAAAAAAACCTGAAATGACCAGACAGCAGCTATAACTTTAAGTATAGAGGGACTTTTACTGTGTCCTATGGTAGAGGTGTTCCTCTTCTGGGAATAAGTTACTCTAGGCCTTCAGAGCCTAAGTTTGTCTCCAGTGGGAAATTAGCAGTGATGGTGAGTGGGGCCACTTCTATTTCTACCCCTTGGTGGCCAAACTCTTGTATTCTACATATGGAAGACACACAGACATATAAGGACCACTGGCTCAAGATATGTACTATATCCTGAAGGAGGGTGCCTCAATGTCACAGGATGTCACCTACAGGCTAGTGCCTCAGCTGCACCTGATGTGATTGTTCCATCTCTCTACCAGAGCTGGCAGCTTCTGTAGGTACAGTACAGTTTGGTGTAGGACCACTGAATACCACAGGCAGTGGTTGTTGCATGTCCTTTGCTGACAGGCAGGTCCCTTGGTTTGAGCTGATATTACACAAGATCCCCTTCAGGTAATTGGACATTGTGGTACCATATTAGTGTTGACTTGTGCTGTTACAGGTTGGATATGCAGCAGTGGCAGTGGCTAGATCAGCTTTGGTGAGAGGGAGCCCATGCATGGCCTCTATCTCTTACCCTGTGGCCACACTCTGCATCGGCCCATGTTGCAGGCACTGGGGTGGCCAAAGACTGAGGCTTGCTGACGTTCACTGGATGAGTCATCCTGTCTGCTTGGTTGTTTAGTGCCCCTCCTGTAGTGGATACCCTCTAGTGGGCATTAATGTGCAGCACAAAGAGTCCCTCACTTTATGCCACTACCATAATTCCATCCACATACCTCTTCTCCCCTTGTCATTTTGCTCATTACAAACCTCTGACAAACCAGCTAAGCATTTCCTCAGTAGGCGATAATCTGTGTATATCCTTTCTTTCTCTCAACAAAATGGATGACCACATACATCTCCTAAAGCTCTGCCCACTGGAAGGTTTCCTTTCATCATGGTGTTTCAGGCCTATCCTTGAGTGAAAACATAGTGTTGCAGCAATCCTTTTCCAGCTCACACCAACATATCAAGCTGACCCTTCTGTAAACCAGCCCCAGGATTTTTCCATCTCTGACAAGTGGTTGTAGAGAATCCCAGAGTAGGCCACAGGTGAGTTGAGGGAGAAGCACTGGAACAACATGGTAGGGAATGTTGGAACCTAGATGCTTGTTCTGCAACTTACTCATGCCTGATGGTCCTGCTTGTGCCCAATCCAAGATGTACCTCTTCCACTGTACAATGGATCACTGCTGTACCTGCATGACTTTATGACTTGGTCAGTCTGACAGCACCCAGCTCATTATGGGAAGCTCTGGTTGGTTACATGGTCACTTGACCTATGTTCAGAGCTCAGTCTCTATGAGGACCCATTAGTCTTCCAGGATATGGCTTTCAAAGTATCTTTCTCCAGAATCCTAGGAATCTGTGCTGACACTCTCCTATTGGAGATTGCCAGACACCCAGTTCAGATCTAATACCATGGGATCTGCTGGCCCTGTCCCAGAGTTCCCTTTGCTCTGAGCTCCATTTGAAACTGTCAGATTTCTGAGTCTATTGATCAATGAGTTAGAGCAGTAGTCTTAAGTTTGGTATATGCTATCTCAAAATTTGGAAAGGCCTATTCATATCAGTGCTTCTTTTTTAGTGGTAGGAGGTGCAAAATGCAGTACTTGTTCTTTATCTTGGAGGAGAGATATCCTGGCATGTCCCAGACCACTCGGCCCCCAAAATCTCACCAATGTATTAGGTCCCTGAGTCTTTCTAGGGTGTATTTACTGGCTCTGGATTGTGTGTCTTATCAGGAAATCCAGAGTACCTGCCTTTTCCTGCCTATCATCAACATAGAGGGCCAGTGTGCTGCTCTGTGAAATGTCTGAACATTAAAGTTCTCTTTAGACAATGTTATAAAGAGAACAGGAGTGTTAACAGCCCTGAGACAAGACTGAATTTATATTGCTGTCCATCTTAGTTGAATATGAACTGTTTCTGTTCCTCGTTCCTGATGGGGTATTGAAATGAATGAAATTATCAGATCAACAGCCATATACCATTGTAAGATGCTGCGTTGATCATGTTCTAGTAAGGATAACATTTCCAGCACAGCAGCTGCAACTGGGACACTTCTCGGTTAGGTTTGTGGTAGTCTACTATCATCCACTATGACCCAATTGTTTACTTCAGGGGCCAGATGAGATTCCCCACCACTACAAGCTTTAAGTCTTTGTGAGTGGCACTAATCTCTGCTAGTCCACTCAAGAGATAGTAATATTTTTACTTGCAATCTTAGTGGGAGAAGGAGAGGGACAATTGCAGGGGCTTTTTCTTGGGTTTTCCTAATGATAGCTCTTATTTCACAGGTCAAGGAACTAACGTGAGGTTTCTGCCATATGCACAGTGTGTCTATCCTTCACAATGCTATGCATTTAGAAACTGGGGAAATTTCCACTGTGGATGACCCAGAGCCAGGACTTCACTCATCATCTGCCCTCTACAGATCTGTACCCTAACATGGGGGCTGTGATGGCTCTTTGGATCCCCAAGTGAGGGTCAGAGAAGATGCTTTATATATCGGAATAGGTCCTTCTGGGGGAAAACTGAAGCCCTGGAGGAATCACTGCTGCGTAGATAGTCTATGGCGTTGCAGGTGAAGTAGCTTTCTACACCTGTTCTGCCCCAGTGAGCACAGAACTGGAACACTGGGAATTCTGGTTCCAATTCACTAGGGCTACACAACTTCTACATGTAGAAATGAGGGCCGTATTTTCTTTTTTTCTGCAGGCCTCTTTTTGGTGTGGCTAATGTCAGTGTTCACATGAAAGAAAGAGGAGACATCACTGGAATTGTGTTGAGCACTCACAATGTGCAACCCTGGGATTAGATTATTCTGATGGTGAGCTTCCTAGGATGCCTGAGAATTTAACACTGTATACTTCCAAACTTCAAAGCAATTTGAAAACACTTATATTGGGATCTTTCTAGATTATATTAGAAAATGCCCATGTCTGTCCCTGCGGGACATCCTTCAGAGAAAACGAAGTGATTACATTCTATTTCCTCTATAACTCATTTATAACAGCCTTATTTTTTATTATCTCCTTTGGGGTCTTTTTGGCTTTAAGGAACACTAATGAGCTAAAATTTCCAAGCAGAGTTTAATCTGAAGTGTCTATTTCTATCTGAGCATTTAAAATCCAAGACAAAACTGCTTTCTTGTAATCTTTTCAGACCTGTTTCCTTATCTTCTATATCGTTATAAAACAGCATTCTAAGGTAGAAGAGGGTATGAACAGAAAGTGATTCCAGGAGCAGTATGCTTCTGCAGGACAGGGAAAAAAATTATCCTCTAGCAAAGAAAACCTTTGGTTCACACTGAAAGGCCCCCAAACTGGATTTATGTTTCTAGCCCCAAAGAGCTTTTTATTAAGCAGATGCCTTGGTCTTGGACTTGTATCTCATGTAGGCAAAGCAACTTCAGGAAAAGGCCTGTATTTGGAGAGATTTGGGCAGTTCTTTATTGTAGACCAAGAAAAGGATTGTTTTCAAATCTAGGTGGTTGTTCTGTAAAATGAGCTGTATTGATTAATTGATACAGTTTATCTAACCAATGTATGTTAAGAACCTACTATGCCCCAGATTCTAATAGACACAGGGGACTCACTAGATCAGACAGAAAGATCTCTATCCTCATGGACCATTTTTCTCAAGGCGATAGACAAAACAGCACTAGTAATGATGCCTGGTGAGTGTGATGCCAGTGTTTAAGGGGAGAACAAAGCAAGAGTCCAGCACCAGGGAAGTTTTGACTCACCTGCTTCACAGATGTTTGGGGGTAAACTAGTGGTAAGAAAGCACCATTTAACTAATTTAGTTGTTCTTTTAATCCCTAAACTCTGTGTCTCCATCCTGTTTCCTCTGGGGGAATGTATGCAAGGTGGAGATCCAGCATTGGTAAGAAATGAGACCAAAGGTAAAGGAGATGATTGGTGTCCCTTGCACATCTTCATGGGAGATAATATGATTTTGGACTAAACCAGCTGTTGGCTAAAAGCAAGACTTTGCAGATGTATTTCTTCCTTTTCATCTTCTTCTGAAGAGTTCAAAGTCATTAAAACTTTCTAACTCATCTTCAAGACATTCTCTTAAACTTTGGCCAATTTCTCCTCCCTTCCTTGATTTTAATTTATTTCTCCTATGCCACATTTCTTTCTGGATTTGGCCCTCTTTATGGCTTTCTACAAAGTTTTCCTGTGGCTTTATATTCCTGTGTCTTAGAAATTTTCTTGAATGCCACACTCAACCTCTTTTCTAAGCCTAATTACTCTGTGTTACGATGTCTTGTTACTAACCCTTTGTCTGGTCTCATGGTTTCTGTTTTCCTGTCCAGTCTTTCTGGATTAGTGCTTCTTATTCTTATTCTTGAGTCTTGCTCTAACTTTGCCTCTAGATACCAACTCTGATTCTCTCTTGGGCGCATTCTCCACAGTCCTCAGCCTAGCGCAATCCTAAGTTCAGCCCCCTCCCAGAACTTCTGCCAAAGTCAGCACCCACAGTCGCCAACTATACCAGAGGGGTTTAGAAAATTTAAGTTGCACTTATACTCTCAATTCACTGTAAAATAGAAACAGACAAGTTAGTTCACACCAAGCAACATGATTGGAAAAAACACAGCATATAATCTATATCATGAAGATTACCTTTTAACAGGAGCTAATAAGTACTTTAAACCAATGCAATAAATATCTGATAGTTGAATTTAAGATAATATGAGAAACTAATGGAAGGAATATTTTATGCAAGATGGTTATGTTCTTCCAGAATTGGTCTGAGACTGAAATGTCTCTCCTTTTTAACATATAATTGGACATAATTTTGAAATTACTTTCTTTTCTATAGTCATGATGGAGAATTTTCAGCCACCTGTTCACATTTCTAACCACCAGGTCATACTGAAGAATTCAGCTATACATTTTAGCCATGCAAATTAGAGTATCGTGGATGTTGATTCACTGAATTTGATTAAGAGCTATATTTTTGTGATGGGGAAACTGCTTGAGTGGGTATGTGTGTGTGTGTGGATGGAGGTACATATGTGTGTAGCAAGGTGAGGAGAATTATAGGAGCTGGATGTGATGAAAATACTAGGCAGATGCAGCCATACCCCAGAGTATACTCATATTGACTCACCTGCTGTTCTACACCTCTGGGCTCTTGGATGGTCAGGGCTGTACCTTGTCATCTGTTAATTCTCCATCCTCTGGGACAAGACCTGGCACAAACTCAGAATTCAATAAATGTTTATGGACTGAACGAAGTGGTGGGAATTGTAGAAATGTCATAGAGTCATATGGAACATGAAAGATCTTTTTTTTGCAGATAGAAAAGTGCAGCCAATAGATGTGTGACCCACCATAGCTTGTTGATGGTATATCAGGTATCAAACCTAGATTTTCTGACTCTGAGATCAGTACTCTTTGTGTTTCCTCACACTGCTCTGGGTCTGAAGAGTTTTTAAAAAGTAGTTTGTAAAATTGTTAATCAGATAACACGTAATATAGTGAGGTTTTATTTCTGCTCCTTTGAGCTTAAAATTTGAAGATTTTTAAGCCATTGAAAACAAGTGCAATATTTGAAATTACCCATTTTCTTCTAACAAAGATATTTCCTTAGGGAAGAACACAAGAAATAGCAGTGTAGTCTACCTGAAATTGTTTCTGATAATGTCACATATTGCTTCTTAAGCCCTGAGAGGTGGATTAATAGATCTGGAATGGCATGCCATTAACAATTTTCTGTGACCCACTTTTTTTTTTTTTTTTTTCATTTTTTTAAATTATTATTTATTTATTTTTGGCTGTGTTGGGTCTTCGTTTCTGTGCGAGGGCTTTCTCCAGTTGCGGCAAGCGGGGACCACTCTTCATCGCGGTGCGCGGGCCTCTCACTATCGTGGCCTCTCGTTGCGGAGCACAGACTCCAGACGCGCAGGCTCAGTAGTTGTGGCTCACGGGCCTAGTTGCTCCGCGGCACGTGGGATCTTCCCAGACTAGGGCTCGAACCCGTGTCCCCTGCATCGGCAGGCAGATTCTCAACCACTGTGCCACCAGGGAAGCCCTGTGACCCACTTTTATATAAAAGATCATGTTTGGGAGTGAAGAAAGAAACAGGTATATACAATTGAATAAATATCTATTAATGGAAAAAGGAGATTTGAACTTCTTAATTTTAAAATATATACTAAGGGAATTATAAAACAAAATGAAATGATGTGAAGTATTCTAAAGAAGAAAGCTGAATATAAATTAAAATCACCTGAAAGACATTTCATGCTTTTTCTGTCCTTGCTCCTGTTTGGTGGAGTGACTTGAAATCATGGTCCAGTAATATTTTTGTTGAAGTAAATGTTATCTTTATGCAGATGTGAAAGGGTGGATAAAAGAGTGATTAATTGAGTGTGTGTATATGTGTGTGTGTGTGCGTGTGTGTGTGTGTGACTGAGGATTGGAATGAGATTTTATTATCAGGAATCTTCTTTGAAAAAAATGTTAATACCCTTAGGAGGAGTATAATGCTGAATTCTGGCCAGAAAATCACTGTGTGATACTGTGAATATAACTACACCCAAAAACATCAATAAATTTGAGGATTTAAATCAAAAAGATCCAAGATACTAACCAGAAAACTCAAGCATTTGGGCTTTCTATCATTTATTCATTATAGTCTATATAGTCTAGATATTCCCTTAGAGCATTTATTATTGCAGTTAACTAATAACAAATCACCAACTTCTGATCCAAGAATATATATAGAAAATGAAAATGATGGTAAAAATGATTTTTCTAAGGAATATAATGGTTATGGAATTGAATCATTATATGCACTTATATGCTATTTCTCATCTTCTGATTTATGAATTTTCTAAATTTGTGGGTTGGACTGAAAAATAACTTCATACTTTTGCTCCAGAATAATTTTTAATGATCTTTGCTTATCAGTAACTTAAAAATGGATCTTCCATTTTTCTACTGATTCTTCCAAATTCTGATGGCAGATGGGGTATAAACGATTTCAGATTCTCAGTACTCAGTGGAATCTGCCAATTAGCCTCCCTTCAAATGCAATTATGCTTTTGTCAAATTTATGGAATGTTTTAAACATGAAGGATGAAGTGATCTAACTTTTATTTTATAGAAAAATTATCTCTCTGATCACTAGGGTTTATGGAGTTGCTGACTATAAAGGTTAGTTGACAAGATACCACTGGTTGATGTAAGAGAGGAACAAAAATTATAATGTGTTCTGTGTGTCAGATAAGACACTGGTTTAAAAAGATTAAAATCATTCCTGGAAATTTGTCTTAATCAGCAATCAATGTTTTCCCATCTGATTGAATGCTTCTGAAGAAGTTCATGGGTTCACAAAATGGAAGAGGAAAAAACGGAACTTCAGGAAAATCATAAACCCTTTCCTTTTTATATCAGGAAACTTAAAGATTGATGTTAAATAACTTGTACAAGATCTTAAACCTAATAAGTAGCTGGGACAAGAAATTAAGTCTCTTACTTCCAGACTAATTGTCTTCCCACAAATATTTATTCTTCACTTAAAATAGGATGGTCTCTACATGAACTTCAGTAAACTCCACTCTCTCATTTACACATTGTTTGATATATCTAAGCCTAGGTTTATGGACAGGATGCAAAGAGAAAAAACTCAAAAGGCCAAACTTGTCTGACTTGATTTTTCCTTATCAACGGTATTTTAGGCAAAGTCACTGCATAAATAGATCCAGAAGAGACAAGAACTAAAAGATGGCCAGAGGGTAATGCTGGGATGAGAGTGGGGAGATTGAATTAGATTTATGTTTAAAACTGAATAAAGTCTTGAATGACAGCATTCAGATTTTCAGCACTGGACAGCACTCCCACTTAAAAAATAGGTCTTCAGAAAAGAAGTTACCTTACTGAAGCCTGAATTGAAACTTTCTCTTTCTGGAATGCCAAAAAGAAAGATTAGTTCCAGGGCAGGGCTTTTATAAGTCTTGATATTTAAGCAAGAATGCAAACTAACACAGTTTAGTAATGTTTTTTAACAACACAGATTGAAACAAAAGGAATTCTCTGTTTAATCCAGAATTAATCAGAACACTAAATTAGCCAAAATACCTTAAGCATCTGGATTAATTAAATTTTTAGCAGAAGAGGGATGCACATAAACTGAATGGGCCATTTGGATGCACAGTGGGATTTAAAGCAGGATGTGTTATGTCCTGAATTTGGAACTGGAAAACAATCTGTCAGATGCTGAATGTCAGAAAAGTCTTTATCACTGGGGAAGATACTAATGGGGATAAAAGAAGGTACATTTGGTGACATCATGATCATCAGCAAATCTGTTGAGGATCCAAGCACAAAAAATTGTACCTGCCACTAGTTAATATGAAATATCAGTGAGTTAGTTATTTTATCTGCATGGAATGAAACAATCAATTTGACTTTCATTTTCAATCTTTTGTTTGAATTAATTGATGTGTTGATGCTAGGTAGATATAACAGAGCTTTATGCCCCAACATGTCTGACACTCCATATCCTAAATTTGTGACCAGGTCTAGGCTTCTTTCTCAGGTTGATGCTAAGTTTCTTTTTTTATTTTTAAATTAATTTTTATTGGAGTTTAGTTGCTTTACAATGTTGTGTTAGTTTCAGGTGTACAACAAAGTGAATCAGTTATACATATACATATATCAACTCTTTTTTAGATTCTTTTCCCATGTAGGCTGTTACAGAGTATTGAATAGTTCCTTATGCTCTACAGTAAGTCCTTATTAGTTATCTATTTTATATATAGTAGTGTGTACATGTCAATCCCAATCTCCCAATTTATCTCTGTGCCCCCTTTCCCCCTTGGTAACCATAAGTTTGTTTTCTACATCTGTGACTCTATTTCTGTTTTGTAAATAGGTTCATTTGTACCATTTTTTTTAGCTTCCACGTAAGCAATATCATATGATATTTGTCTTTCTCTGTCTGACTTGATGATGAGCTTCTGCACACTAAGTTCACTTTGGGGTGAACTATCTACTCTTTTCCTCAAACTGTATGAGAAAAAACCATGACTGCCTCATTGCTGAATTATCAAAAGACCTTGGGTCAACACCATTTTTCTTTTAAGGTTTTTGTTAAATAATAACAAAACTTGAGTTTTATGGGTTTTCTTTAATTTCAATTAAATTAAACATTAGGTATTTTATGAGAGAATGAGGGCTATAATGTTTGTTATTAAGCTTGGACATGGAGTTAAAGAAACTAATTCCTTTTAAGCAAAGAACTATGTCGTTTGGGCCCTTTCTGCTCCTAGAAAAGTGCTGAGCTATAAAAATCAAGAGTATATGTATAAAGTTTATAAATCATGATGTGCTCAAATGCTTTGGTTGCCTGAATAAATTTTTCCTTTAATCTCCCATCTTTCTTACTGATATGTAAGAGGGCAACAAAAGATAAATTTCATGACAACTGTTTGATTCCCAGACATCTGCCCTGCCTATGCTTCTCTGCCCTGAAAGTTAAAAACGGTCTATCTCATGTAGGCTCACAGCAGACCAGCTAAAGGATGGTATTTTAGTCCAGCTCTCTGAACTGGTACCAAGTCTGTGAGGTCAAATCCTGCATTGTGGATGTCTGGCAGCAAAGAGCCACCATCATGGAGGGATAAGTGAGTACTGAGTCACCATGCTAGCTTCTGGGATTATTACCTTATTGTTTCCAGTGTGTGCTCTGGAGCTAGAGTCTGGGGGAAAGAGCACCAGTTGTTTGCAACTCTGAATAGGGAATTTATGACAAGACAACTCATATGCAGTATTACTGGCACACATTCCATATTGTAGTCAGTATCTGAAGTCCCATTTTGATCAACAACTCCCCAAGCATACATTAGTGCTGAAACCAGCCAGTTTTTTCTATGTTATTAAAACTGTAAGGGAAAACTCATTTGTCCCTGACTAAGATTTTTATTACAGAAAGGTAATGAGATTCCTTTACAGCATACCAGGATCAGAATAAATACTTTCAAATACTTTCAATAAGCACTAAAGCAGTTAGATTAGGGAAGAAAACCTGTCAACATTAATAAAGTTATTAAAAATGTTTCCTCCTAAGTACCAAGGAATAGCAGCAATAATAATAGTAGGACAACTCTTACCTGTGGAGATGAGTTGGTGTTTACAGTTACTGCTTCAATAACACCTTCTCATTTGTAACTTCTCTTTTCTCCCATTTTGTGTAGAAAGGACATGGGGCTAGATGGGGCCTTTAGTTTTGGAAGAATGAATTTGTTAATTCAATTTTCTTAAAAAAGATCAATTGAATGATTTGTTTGAAATTGGCAGGAGTAATCTAATTGTATCTGTAATTAAAATTCAGACCTACATATTTTACAACAGCTCTTCTTTCTGCTTTCAGTCCCCTTTTCTGTCTTGACTGCTTGGAAAACTCGTCATATTTCAAAACCCAGTTCAGATGTAACTTCCTCTGAAAAGCCTATGTGGACTGCTATATGTAGAGGAGTGCTTCTTATTGGGGAATATTATTTCTTATTCCAGTAAGAATTAGCACTCATAAATGTTGTAACACCTCTTAGGAACTATTTACCATTTGGTAAATGAGATGAAACTCCTCACAGAATTAAAGCTACATGGGAGAAATGTCCAACTATATAGTAATCTGTGGCAGCATCAGTCCATTCTCCATCAAACCTCCCACTTCCCTTGGAGAGTGTATAAGGAATAATTTCCCTGATTCTAGGGTCTTCAATTAGAACAGTGGTTTTTCGCTGAGGGTGATGCCACCCCGCAACCCCAGCAATGTCTGGAGACGTTTTTGGTTGTCACAACTTGGGCGGTACTACTGGCATATAGTGGGGAGAAGTCAAGGATGTTGCTAAACACCCTACAATGCACAGATAGTCCCCTTCCCCAACAAAGAATTATCTGACTCAAAATGTCCATAGTACTGAGGTTGAGAAACCCAGACTTATAACAACAATGAGGGTTTCAAATGAAAGGGTTCTGGAGTAGATATTGGGATGCCTCAACCATATACCTTTTAGTAATTGGAATAAGCTGGTGGGGAGCAATGAAACAGAGGACATGTCAAGGAGACTGCTGACAACTAAAGCCAGGTTTCTTGGGCTGCCATCACCTCATTAAGTCTTTAGAGCCTGTTTCTCTTCTTTGTAGGTTGTGATTCCATATGTGACCAAGCCAAGAGTTGAAGGGGCTGTGGGTCACTGAACCCAAGATAGATAAACTCATGTGAAATTTATGTATAAACCAGAAGGTCAATATACTACCTTATAACTGGAAATATAATTGTTGAATAGACTAGATGCTAGAACCATCTTATCAGGATAATCTTTCCCTGCAGGTATATTTACAGGAGTAAATGTCTAATCAGAAGATTTCTTGGTAAGCATACGTTCAGAGAAAGGGGAGTTGGCTGGACCAGTGGCATAGTCTACCAGAGCTTTTTGTCTCTGAGTCTACTGTTAATTGCATACACCTGTCAAAAGGACAGAACACTTTTTATTTCCTAATTTTTTAATTTAAAAAATAATTTAAAAATAAAGATTGTATATAAAGGTGTACAATGTGATGTTTTGTTATATATATATTGTGAAATTATTACTACAGTCAAGCTAATTAACATATCCATAATCTCACATAGTTACCACCTGTTGTCTGTGTAGAACACTTAAAAGCTATTCTCGAGAATGGAGCCTGCATTTCCGCAGAGCTGGAACTCCTGGTTCGGGGTCTCTTCCCTCCGCCATCACTGAACTGCCCTGGAGCCCGATGGGGGGGTGGCCTCACTGAGGCTGCCGGCTGTGGAGGGGCCCCAACAGCTGAAGCCACGACAGTCCTGGGGACCGCGGGCCGACCGTGTGGATGACAGGCTCTTGGTGCTCCAGCCAGGTGTCAGGGCTGTGCCTCTGAGGTGGGAGAGCCAAGTTCAGGACACTGGTCCACAAGAGACCTCCCAGTTCCACATAATATCAAATGGCGAAAATCTCCAAGAGATCTCCATCTCAAAGTCAAGACCCAGCTCCACTCAATGACCAGCAAGCTACAGTGCTGGACACCCTATGCCAAACAAATAGCAAGACAGGAACACAACCCCATCTATTAACTGAGAGGCTACCTAAAATCATAAAAAGGCCACAGACACCCAAAACACACCACCAGACATGGACCTGCCCACCAGAAAGAAAAGATCCAGCCTCATCCACCAGAACACAGGCACTAGCCCCCTCCACCAGGAAGCCTACACAACCCACTGAACCAACCTTAGCCATTGGGGACAGACACCAAAAACAATGGGAACTATGAACTTGCAGCCTGTGAAAAGAAGACCCCAAACACAGTCAGTTAAACAAAACGAGAAGACAGAGAAAAACACAGCAGATGAACGAGCAAGGCAAAAACTCATCAGACCTAACAAATGAAGAGGAAATAGGCAGTCTACCTGAAAAATAATTCAGAATAATGATAGTAAAGATGATCCAAAATCTTGGAAACAGGATAGACAAAATGCAAGAAATGTTTAACAAGGACCTAGAAGAACTAAAGAGCAAACAAACAGTGATGAACAACACAATAAATGAAATTAAAAATTCTCTAGAAGGGATCAATAGCAGAATAACTGAGGCAGAAGAACGGATAAGTGACCTGGAATATAAAATAGTGGAAATAACTACTGCAGAGCAGAATAAAGAAAAAAGAATGAAAAGAATTGACGACAGTCTCAGAGACCTCTGGGACAACATTAACCACACCAACATTCGAATTGTAGGGGCCCAGAAGAAGAGAAAAAGAAAGGGACTGAGAAAATATTTGAAGAGATTATAGTTGAAAACTTCCCTAATATGGGAAAGGAAATAGTTAATCAAGTCCAGGAAGCACAGAGAGTCCCATAGAGGATAAATCCAAGGAGAAACACACCAAGACACATATAACTCAAAATATCAAAAATTAAATAAAAAGAAAAAATATTAAAAGCAGCAAGGGAAAAACAACAAATAGCACACAAGGGAATCCCCATAAGGTTAACAGCTGATCTTACAGCAGAAACTCTGCAAGCTAGAAGCAAGTGATGGGACATATTTAAAGTGATGAAGGAGAAAAACCTACAACCAAGATTACTCTACCCAGCAAGGATCTCATTCAGATTTGATGGAGAAATTAAAACCCTTACAGACAAGCAAAAGCTAAGAGAGTTCAGCACCACCAAACCAGCTTTACAACAAATGCTAAAGGAACTTCTCTAGGCAGGAAACACGAGAGAAGGAAAAGACCTACAATAACAAACCCAAAACAATTAAGAAAATGGTAATAGGAGCATACATATTGATAATTACCTTAAATGTAAATGGATTAAATGCTCCAACCAAAAGACATAGACTGGCTGAATGGATACAGAAACAAGACCCATATATATGCTGTCTACAAGAGACCCACTTCAGACCTAGGGACACATACAGACTGAAAGTGAGGGGGTGGAAAAAGATATTCCATGCAAATGGAAATCAAAAGAAAGCTGGGGTAGCAATTCTCATATCAGACAAAATAGACTTTAAAACAAAGACTATTACAGGAGAAAAAGAAGGACACTACATAATGGTCAAGGGATCAGTCGAAGAAGAAGATATAACAATTGTAAATATTTATGCACCTAACATAGGAGCACCTCAATACATAAGACAAATGCTAACAGCCATAAAAGGGGAAATCGACAGTAACACTATCATAGTAGGGGACTTTAACACCCAACTTTCACCAACGGACAGATCATCCAAAATGAAAATAAATAAGGAAACAGAAGCTTTAAATGATACATTAAACAAGATGGACTTAATTAATATTTATAGGATATTCCATCCAAAAACAACAGAATACACTTTCTTCTCAAGTGCTCGTGAAATATTCTCCAGGATAGATCATATCTTGGGTTACAAATCAAGCCTTGGTAAATTTAAGAAAATTGAAATTGTATCAGGTATCTTTTCTGACCACAGTGCTGTGAGACTAGATATCAACTACAGGAAAACAACTGTAAAAAATACAAACACGTGGAGGCTAAACAATACACTACTTAATAACCAAGAGATCACTGAAGAAATCAAAGAGGAAATCAAAAAATACCTAGAAAAAAATGATAATGAAAACACAATGACCCAAAACCTATGGGATGCAGCAATTATAATACAATCCTACCTTAGGAAACAAGAAACATCTCAAATAAACAACCTAATCTTACACCTAAAGCATTTAGGGAAAGAAGAACAAAAACACCCCAAAGTTAGCAGAAGGAAAGAAATCATACAGATCAGATCAGAAATAAATGAAAAAGAAATGAAGGAAACAATAGCAAAGATCAATAAAACTAAAAGCTGGTTCTTTGAGAAGATAAAATTGATAAACCATTAGCCAGACTCATCAAGAAAAAAAGGGGGAAGACTCAAATCAACAGAATTAGAAATGTAAAAGGAGAAGTAACAACTGACACTGCAGAGAGACAAAGGATCATGAGAGATTACTACAAACAACTATATGCCAATAAAATGGACAACCTGGAAGAAATGGACAAATTCTTAGAAATGTACAACCTTCTGAGACTGAACCAGGAAGAAATAGAAAATATGAATAGACCAATCAAAAGTAATGAAATTGAAACTGTGATTAAAAATCTTCCAACAAACAAAAGCCCAGGAACAGATGGCTTCACAAGTGAATTCTATCAAACATTTAGAGAAGAGCTAACACCCATCCTTCTCAAAATCTTTCAGGGCTTCCCTGGTGGCGCAGTGGTTGAGAATCTGCCTGCTAATGCAGGGGACATGGGTTCGAGCCCTGGTCTGGGAAGATCCCACATGCCGCAGAGCAACTAGGACCCTGAGCCACAACTACTGAGCCTGCGCGTCTGGAGCCTGTGCTCCGCAACAAGAGAGGCCCCGATAGTGAGAGGCCCGCGCACCACAATGAAGAGTGGCCCCTGCTTGCCGCAACTGGAGAAAACCCTTGCACAGAAACGAAGACCCAACACAGCCAAAAATAAATAAATTAATTAATTAATTAAAAAAAATTCTTTCAAAATATAGCAGAGGGAGGAACACTCCCAAACTCATTCTACAAGGCCACCATCACCCTGATACCAAAACCAGACAAAGATGTCACAAAGAAAGAAAACTACAGGCCACTATCACTGATGAACATAGATGAAAAAATCCTGAACAAAATACTAGCAAACAGAATCCAACAGCACGTTAAAAGGATCATACACCATGATCAAGTGCGGTTTATCCCAGGAATGCAAGGATTCTTCAATATACGCAAATCAATCAGTGTGATACACCATATTAACAAATTGAAGGAGAAAAACTATATGATCATCTCAATAGATGCAGAGAAAGCTTTTGACAAAATTCAACACCCATTTATGATAAAAACTCTCGAGAAAGTAGGCATAGAGGGAACTTTCCTCAACATAATAAAGGCCATATATGACAAACCCACAGCCAACATCGTCCTCAATGATGAAAAACTGAAATCATTTCCACTAAGATCAAGAACAAGACAGGGTTGCCCACTCTCACCACTATTATTCAACATAGTTTTGGAAGTTTTAGCCACGGCAATCAGAGAAGAAAAAGAAATAAAAGGAATACAAATTGGAAAAGAAGAAGTAAAGCTGTCACTGTTTGCAAATGACATGATACAATACATAGAGAATCCTAAAGATGCTACCAGAAAACTACTAGAGCTAATCAATGAATTTGGTAAAGTAGTAGGATACAAAATTAATGCACAGAAATCTCTTGCATTCCTATACAGTAATGATGAAAAATCTGAAAGTGAAATTAAGAAAACACTCCCATTTACCATTGCAACAAAAAGAACAAAATATCTAGGAATAAACCTACCTAAGGAGACAAAAGACCTGTATGCAGAAAATTATAAGACACTGATGAAAGAAATTAAAGATGATACAAATAGACAGAGAGATATATCATGTTCTTAGATTGGAAGAATCAACATTGTGAAAATGACTCTACTACCCAAGGCAATCTACAGATTCAGTGCAATCCCTATCAAACTACCACTGGCATTTTTCACAGAACTAGAACAAAAAATTTCACAATTTGTATGGAAACACAAAAGACCCCGAATAGCCAAAGCAATCTTGAGAGAGAAAAACGGAGCTGGGGGATTCAGGCTCCCTGACTTCAGACTATACTACAAAGCTACAGTAATCAAGACAGTATGGCACTGGCACAAAAACAGAAATATAGATCAATGGAACAGGATAGAAAGCCCAGAGATAAACCCATGCACATATGGTCACATTATCTTTGATAAAGGAGGCAAGCATATACAGTGGAGAAAAGACAGCCTCTTCAATAAGTGGTGCTGGGAAAACTGGACAGCTACATGTAAAAGAATGAAATTAGAACACTCCCTAACACCATACACAAAAATAAACTCAAAATGGATTAAAGATGTAAGGCCAGACAGTGTCAAACTCTTAGAGGACAACATAGGCAGAACACTGTATGACATAAATCACAGCAAGATCCTTTTTGACCCACCTACTAGAGAAACAAATGGGACCTAATGAAACTTAAAAGCTTTTGCACAACAAAGGAAACCATAAACAAGACCAAAAGACAACCCTCAGAATGGGAGAAAATATTTGCAAATGAAGCAACTGACAAAGGAGTAATCTCCAAAATTTACAAGCAGCTCAATATCAAAAAAAACAAACAACCCAATCCAAAAGTGGTCAGAAGACCTAAATAGACATTTCTCCAAAGATGATATAAAGATTGCCAACAAACACATGAAAGAATGCTCAACATCATTAATCATTAGAGAAATGCAAATCAAAACTACAATGAGGTATCACCCCACACCAGTCAGAATGGCCATCATCAAAAAATGTACAAACAATAAATGCTGAAGTGGGTGTGGAGAAAAGGGAACCCTCTTGCACTTTTAGTGGGAATGTAAACTGATACAGCCACTATGGAGAGAAGTATGGAGGTTCCTTAAAAAACTAAAAATAGAACTACCATACGACCCAGCAATCCCACTACTGGGCGTATACCCTGAGAAAAACATAATTCAAAAAGAGTCATGTACCAAAATGTTCATTGCAGCTCTATTTACAATAGCCAGGACCTGGAAGCAACCTAAGTGTCCATCAACAGATGAATGGATAAAGAATATGTGGCACATATATACAATGGAATATTACTCAACGATAAAAAGAAACAAAATTGAGTTATTTGTAGCGTGGTGGATGGACCTAGAGTATGTAATACAGAGTGAAGTAAGTCAGAAAGAGAAAAACAAATACAGTATGCTAACACATATATATGGAATCTAAAAAAAGAAAAAAAGAAAAAAAATGGTAATGAAGAACCTACGGGCAAGACAGGAATAAAGACGCAGACCTACTAGAGAATGGACTTGAGGATACGGGGAGGGGGAAGGGTAAGCTGGGACACAGTGAGAGAGTGGCATGGACATATATACACTACCAAACGTAAAATAGATAGCTAGTGGGAAGCAGCCGCATAGTACACGGATATCAGCTCGGTGTTTTGTGACCACCTAGAGGGGTGGGATAGGGAGGGTGGGAGGGAGGGAGACGCAAGAGGGAAGAGATATGGGAACATATGTATATGTATAACTGATTCAGTTTGTTATAAAGCAGAAACTAACACACCATTGTAAAGCAATTATACTCCAATAAAGATATTAAAACAAAATCTATTCTCTTAGAAAATTTCAAGTATACGATACAGTACTCTTAGTCACCATGATGAACATTAGATCCCATAATTTACTCATTATTCATAACTAAAACTTTGGACCCTTTGACCAATATCTCCCCTCTCTACACCCCCTTGCCCCTGATACTATCACTTAACTCACTACTTCTTTAGATTCTACATGTAAGTTAGATCACACAGTACTTTTCTTTCTGTGTCTGGCTTAATTCACTTGGCATAAGGTCTTTCAGGTTCATCCAAGTTCTTGTAAATGGCAGGATTTCCCTCTTTATAGGGCTGAGTACTATTCCATTGTTCCCTTTTCTCTGCATCCTTGCCAGCACGTGTTATTGATCTCTTGTGTTTTTGGTAGTAGCCATACTAACAGGTGTGAGGTGACATCTCATTGTGGTTTTGATTTGCCTGTCCCTGATAATTACTGATATTGAGCACCTTTATATATATGTGTGTGTTGGCCATTTGGATGTCTTCTTTAGAAGGGTGTATTCAGATTCTTTGCTCATTTTTAAATTGGATTATTTTATTATTGTTGTTGCTGTTGAGTTGTATGAGTTCCTTATGTGTTTTGGATATCAACCCCTGTCAAATATTGGGTATTTTCTACCAATCTGTAGGTTGTCCCTTCAGTCTGTTGATCGTATCCTTTGTTGTATGAAGCTTTTTAGTTTGACGTTGTCCATTTGTCTGTTTTTGCTTTTGTTGCCCGTGCTTTTGGTGTCATATCCAAAAAAAATCATTTCCAAGACCAATGTCAAGGAGCTTTTTGCCTGTAATTTCTTCTAGCAGTTTTATGGCACTCATGGCTTATGTTTAAGTCTTTAATCTGTTTTGAGTTGACCTTTGTATGCAGTGTAAGATAAGGGTCCAATTTCATTCTTATACATGTGGATATCCAGTTTTCCAAACACCATTTTTGAAGAAACTATCCTTTCCCCATTGTATATTCATGGCACCCCTGTTGAAGATTAGTTGTGTCTTTTTCAATTTCTTTCATCAATGTTTCACAGTTTTCAGTGTACAGATCTTTTACTTCCTTGGTTAAGTATTTTATTCTTTTTGATGCTGTTGTAAATGGGATTGTTTTCTTGATTTTCTTTTTGGATGGTTCGTTGGTGGTGAAAAGAATTACTACTGAATTAAAAATTCACTACTGAATTTTTAATGTTGATTTTGTATCCTGCAACTTTACTGAATTTGTTCATTAGTTCTATTTTTTTTTTAAATGGAGTCTTTAGGGTTTTCTGCATATAGGATCATGTCTTCTGCAAACAGAGATAATTTTCCTTTTTCCTTTCTGATTTGGAAGCCCTTTGTTTCTTTATCTTGTCTAATTGCCCTGGCTAGGACTTCCAGTAACTATATTAAATAGAAGTGGCAAGAGTGGGCATTCTTGCATTGTACTGGATGTTAGAGGAAAATGTCTTGGTGTTTCCCAATGATTATGATGTTAATTGTGGGCTTTTCATAAAAGGTCCTGATTGTGTAAAAGTAAGTTCCTTCTATATTGATTTTGTAGAGAATTTTTGTCATGAATAAATGTTGAACTTTGTGAAAGGCTTTTTCTACACCTATTGAAATGATCATGTGATTTTTCTCTTACATTACATTAATGTGGTGTATCACATTGATTGATTTGGAGATGTTGGACCCATATTGCACCCCAGGGATAAATCCCACTTGGTTGTGGTGTATGATCTTTTTTATGTACTGTTGAATTCAGTTTGCTGGTATTTCTTTGAGGATTTTTGCATGTATGTTCATCAGAGATATTGGTCTGTAACTTTTTTTTTTTCTTGCAGTGTCTCTGGCTTTAGTATCAGGGTAATACTGGCCTCATAAAATGAGTTTGGAAGTATTTCCTCTTCTTCTGTTTTTTGGAAGAATTCAAGAGGGATTAATATTAATATTCTTTGAATATTTGGTAGAATTCACCTGTACAGCCATCTGGTCCTGGGCTTTTCTTTCTTGGGAGGTTTTTAATTACTACTTCATTCTCCTTATTGGTCTGTTCAGGCTTTCTCATTCTTGATTTGGTTTTGGTAGGTTGTATGTTCTTAGGAATCTATTTCTTGTAGGTTATACAATTTGTAGGCATACAATTGTTCATAAAAGTCCTATTATCCTTTTTATTTCTCAAGTATCTCCCCTTTACTTCTGATTTTGTTTATTTGAGACTTCTCTCCTTTTTTCTTAGTCTAGCTAAGGGTTTCTCAATTTTTAAAAATTTTTTCAAATAAACAGTTATTAGTTTTATTGATTTTTTCTTTTTTTTATCCTTTGATTTATTTCTGCTCTGATCTTTATTATTTCCCTCCTTTTGCTAACTTCGGGCTTAGTTTCTCCTCCTCTTCTTCCTCCTCCTCCTCCTCTTCCTCCTCCTTCTCCTTTTGGTTCATTGATCTGTAAAATTAGGTTTTTATTTGAGATCTTTCTTCTTTTCCAATGAAGTCATTATAATTGCTATATCTTCCTGTTGAACTGACTTTTTAATCATTATTTGATGACCCTCTTTGTTTCTAGAGACAGTTGTTGACTTAAGTATAGCCATTCCTGATTTCTTTTGGGTACCATTTGCATGGCATTTTGGGGGGACAGGATACTCTTGATGGATGAGGGAAAGGCTCAATGGATATAACTCTGTGCCCTCCACCCAAGGTACCACTACACATTTATATTTTCTTTTCTTTGGACTTTATGATTTCATTAGAGAAAAAATTACTTATAACAAAAACTTTTCTTACAAAGTTAGAAAATTGTCTGTGTAGTCCCATCCCCATCCCTGACACACTGACAAATATTTTCTCTCTGGCTGGTCTTTCACCAAAGCTCTAAACTGAATTCTGCTGTGTTCGCAGTGCTCTTCTCTAGATTGGTCACTCTGGATATAATCATTTACATTTTGACTTACTAAATTTTGCTTCTTATTATGCTTCAAATTTTATCCCCCCAAAAGTCCTTACCTGGTGTCTATGAATGTGACCTTATTTAGAAATAGGATCTTTGCAGATGATCAAGTTAAAATGACCCTCCTAATGACTGTGTCCCTAAATAAAGGGGAAATTTGGGCAAAGAGACAGACATACTCACAGACAGAACACTATGTGAAGATGAAGACAGGGATCAAAGTGATGCATCTACAAGCCAATGGATGCTGTAGATTGCCAGCAAAACATCAGGAGTTAGGTGAGAGTCATGGAACAGATCTTTTCTTCACAATCCTTAGAAGGAACCAACCTGCCAACACTGATCTTTTCTCCGACTTCTAGCCTCCAGAACTATAAGACAATAAATTTCCATTGTGTAAGCAACCCAGTTGGTGGTACTTTGTTATTGCAGCCCTAAGAAACTATAGAAGCCCACATTTCAGCTCTGAGATTAGTCCTAGGCCACTGAGATTGGAATTTTCAGTGTTCCCAGACCTTGTCAATTGCATACTGACAGCTCATCTCTGGGATTATTTTTACCAACAGATAATCTCATTCACAAGAGGTGTTTTTTATTAGCTTCACTCTAAGTTGGCAGCCTTATTTCCAAATTCTTGTGGAGGCATGGGACACATCTCAAAAATCATTCCTTGTACCAACAAAACATCATATGCCAGGTTTTTTGGTTTTGGGGTTTTTATTTGTTGGTTTTGTTTTTTTGTCTCTAAAATTCAAAGCTGAGAGAACCAATGAGAAGACCAAGTGAGAAGCTCTCAGGGCTTCCTAGAAAAAAAAAAAGAGTTGGGTCAAAATGGGTTCATACTGTAAATAAGGTCATCTTAGCATATTTTTTCAGAGGCAGATATTATCATTATCATTCTTGTTGTTAAACATCACAGGACTAGGAGGATCAGAAACTTAATTATCTAATATCTCTGATTTTAAATTGGGGAATGAGTTGGGAAAACAGCAAGCAGTTCAAATAAGTTGGTTCAAATAAGCAAGATTAATATTAATATGTTTCTAATTACTAATTTCCATGCAAAAGTGGTTAAGACAATAAATGCTGGCATCCTGAGCTAGAGGCTTATATGCCTTGTTTTCTAAGACTCTCGACAGTTTTGCAAGTCATCAGGAGTTTAAAAACAACAGATTGTTACCTCACAAAGAATTTTTAACCCCCTTATGCTGGGGCTCAAAGACTATCGCTCATATGATATTAAACCTAAGTCTCAAAGTACTCCAATCAATTCACAAAAAACCAGCAGCCTCCTATAGGTCCCTTCCCAAAGAAACAAATATCTCCACATTGGACTTCTTCCAAAATTTTCTGTCTTAATGATTGACATTAAATAATTATCAAATCCATACTCTTCTGACACCATCATGCCCCAAACAAACTGTCATAATCTCTCACTTGCAGGATTGTAATAACATCCTTACTGGTCTCCCTTCATCCCTTTTTGCTCTACTCTGACCCAAGCCCTCAAATACACCACTGCCTGAATAAATCTGATCACATCTTGTCTGCCTCTAGACCCCAATTCCACTTAAGATACTTCAGTTTCTTCTATTGATGTAGTCAACAAATTTTTATTGAGCTCATACGTTGTCAGGAACTGCAGTGAACAAAGGAAAACACACAGTCCTTGCCCTCATAGGGCTTAGCCTGGAAGGGGAGTGTGGGGGTGGAGGAAGAAAGCCATTAATCAAAGAACTATGTAATTTTTTATAAAGGTAGAATTACAACAGTGACACTTGCTAAGGAGAGGTACATGGGCTATTGAAAACTTATATTTGAGAAATTGATCCTATCAGGGAAGACTTGCTGCAGGAAATGATAATTGAAAGATGAGAATTAACCCAGGAGAAGGGGTAGAAGGTGTGTGACCCTCCTAGCCAGACTGAGTACTGTATAAAAGACCCTTTGCCTGAGGGAGCAAGGCTTTTTGGAGAAAAAAAGTGCGTCTGGTGCAGATAGGAAGAAGTATAAAGCTAAGCATTTGGTCATGTGAAGACTTTTGGTGTCTATCCTAAGGGCAATGGGAAGACAGTAAAAAGTTTAATGAATGAGTGCATGTTGCTGAAAATTGAATAACAGGAATTTGATCATATTTGAATTTTTAAAAGATCACTCTGGCTATAGGGTAGCAAGTAGACTTGAAGAGCAAGAGACGATGTGGGGAGAACAATTAGAAAACTATTGAACAAGTCCAGGCAAGAGATGAAAGTCATGCGGATCATGCTGGAGGAGAGGGAAGTGGACAGATTTAGTGGGTAAAATTAATGGGACTCCCCACTGCTATGAGAAAGCACATAGGATGGGCATCTGTTTTGTCTTATGACATCATGTAAAGGTTCCCTGGAAATAAATTTATGCTGAGACCCAGGACATAATTAAGACATATTTTTCAAAAGGGGGTAAGTGTAGCGTAAGAAGATAGAAGGTAAAAAGTCTCAGGTATCAGTCTGTGAACATCTAGAGAGCAGCAGAGACCATGCCTTTTAGCTCTGTATCCTCCAAGCCAGCAACTAGCCTATTGCCTGGCACATTCTAAACAATAAATTGTGGTTGAACAAGCATGAGTGAACTTATGAACCGGCATTTAAAACCAGTCTGTCTGATACTAAGATTCAAGCTCTTTCCTTTTTGCCATGCTGCTTCAGGCAGTATTTATATAATCTTTCTGTCTCTATATTATAGATTAGGAAACTGAAATTCATAGAATTTCAAATCTAAGCAGAAGAAAATAATGAGTTCATAGAAGATTAAAAAGGAGGTAATTTGGGAAGGATAGGGTTTCATCATACCTGTAGATTTATAAAGTAAGTTAGTATAAGCCCCCAATTTTTTTTCCAGAAGAATTAAAATTTTGGCTCTTACTTTGTATACTAGAGGCTGATTTTAATTTTTGGATCAAGAGGAGGCTGGAAGACTGTTATTAGTATTGTTTTTTTGGTCCAGTATGCTTATAAATCTTCTTCCTAAATGATGGCAACTAGATGTATATTAGTCAGGATAGGCAAGATTACAGTGTAGTAACAAAATAAACTATAAATTTTAGTTTCTTAACAGAGCAAAAAGTTATTTCTTGTTTGTGTCTCAAGGACCCAGGCTGATGAACGCATTGAAACCTCAAGAGATGACCTTGTTTGTACCCATACCCATAAGAAGAGAAAACAAGAAAACAAAAGAGTCTGGAGAATTTATATGCAATAATATATATAACTCATATATGCAGGCAAGGTCTTTGATACCCAACACTTCTGCCCACATCTCACTGCCCAGCTCTGTCCAACTTTGACACAGCTGGAGAGTGTAGTCTCCCATATGTCCAGGAAGGAAATAAAAATTGGTTATTTTATCAACTACAGAGCTTCTAATCTCCTTGTTGAGATGATGTGTTTCCTGCCTATAATGGATCCATTTACTTCTGGCTCCTTGCAAAGTATATCCTTAGAATAAGGAATGAAATGTTCTTATCTCACTTGCAACTATAATGAAATCAGATAAACTGTTGGTGCCAGGGATGAGAGGAGGTAGCAGACACAGATTTTCTTTTTAGCACCTACATGTGCCAAGCACTATCCTTGGGACTTCACACTGTTGAACTCACATGGGAGGGAAGGAGATTGTTGTTTTGGCTTTTATTCTTTACCAGGGTTGATCTTTTCAGAATCACCTGAAGAGTGGCGCTCAAGTATTTGGCATCCAACAACCAATGTAAAGCAAACACAGACCATCAATTTAGGTAAATCAATTTAAAAAAATCATCACAAATTTGAAATATATGTAAAGTATTATATTTAAAAATAGTAATAAATAAAATTTCACATCAGCAAGTGGGATAATTTTTTCAACTTTCATCAAAGTAACTCTGTTGAGCTTGAGGGCAAATAACTTGAGCCATAGGTCAGATTTCATGTCAATTTCTTTTCTTTTCTTTTTTAATTAATTAATTAATTAATTAATTTTTGGCTGCATTGGGTCTTTGTTGCTGTGTGCTGGCTTTCTCTAGTTGTGGCAAGTGGGGGTTACTCTTTGATGAGGTGCGTGGGCTTCTCATTGCAGTGGCTTCTCTTGTTGTGGAGCACAGGCTCTAGGAGCACGGGCTTCAGTAGTTGTGGCATTCAGGTTCAGTAGTTGTGGCTCATGGGCTCTAGAGCACAGTCTCAACAGCTGTGGCACATGGGCTTAATTGATCTTCCTGGAGCAGGGCTCGAACCCATGTCCCCTGCATTGGCAGGCAGATTCTCAACCACTGTGCCACCAGGGAAGTCCCTCAACTGCCTTTCTTGCTTTTTATTTCTATCAAATTAGAAATGCCAATTCACAGTCATCTAGAATGGTTGCAAGTATTTGGTGGCTCTGTCAGTGCTGCTTATTGGTAACAATGAAACACGGGAAGATTCAAAAGTATGATTTGGGAGATAGTGGAAAATAGATTACTAATGAACTCACTGGTTGCATGCTGTTCAATTTTTTAAATATCCTGTTCAAATATTTTGATGTGGTTTTACATTTTATCATGGTCCATGATTAATTTCTTCTTCCAATAAGTAAAAAAAAAGTGAAATATTGGGATAGAGTTGAATTCTTAGCAATTGAGTTATTTAATTCATTAGTTAGGCTTCTTACAAATCCTGAGTAAATGCTGATGTTACTTGAGTCCTGATGTGATATGTGCAGGTGGATATTTATGACCCCATGGAAATTGCTGAGTTAATCTCTTCAATTAAGCCATGTGAGAACACAAAAAGGGTCTTTACTACAATTGCCAAGTCATGAAGAAATCTTTTCTTATTTCTCCCCTCATTTCAGAAACTCGCATGCACATAGATTTTCTCAGCAGTTAGCAAGGTCTTATCCTTACTGAATATTTCTTTACCCAGCATGTTAGAAGATGTACACTAAGGAAAAGATAACTGTTTCAACAGTTTTCATTATTTTCTTCAACACCAATCAATGACAAGAGGCATATTAGTGACCACCAGCGTTGTTTGTTAATAAAGCGGTATATGGATTGGGATTTAGAGACAACTTCTATTCAGGAAGCTAGGTACTATGCTCCATTAGTGGAGATCCCAAAACATATTTTTCCAATCTAAAAATCAAGCCAATAAATCATTGTTACTATTTTTAGTAGCATTAATTTTCAGTAATAAACAGATTAAAGTCTCCTTCTTCTATGTATTATACCTTTGCCAAGTGCTGATTCATACTTTGTACATTAGTAGCATCATTCATCGCCAAAGCAAACTATTTTCTTTTTTTTTTTAATTTTTGAATTTTATTTAATTTATTTTTTTATACAGCAGCTTCTTATTAGTCATGAATTTTATACACATCAGTGTATACATGTCAATCCCAGTCGCCCAATTCATCACACCACCACCCCAACCCCCTGCTGCTTTCCCACCCTGGTGTCCATACGTCTGTTCTCTACATCTGTGTCTCAATTTCTGCCCTGCAAACTGGTTCATCTGTACCATTATTCTACGTTCCACATATATGCGTTAATATACGATATTTGTTTTTCTCTTTCTGACTTACTTCACTCTGTATGACAGTCTCTAGATCCATCCACATCTCAACAAATGACCCAGTTTCATTCCTTTTTATGGCTGAGTAATATTCCATTGTATATATGTACCACAACTTCTTTATCCATTCATCTGTCGGTGGACATTTATGTTGCTTCCATGACCTGGCTATTGTAAACAGTGTTGCAATGAACATTGGGGTGCATGTGTCTTTTTGAATTACAGTTTTCTCTGGGTATATGCCCAGCAGTGGGATTGCTGGATCATATGGTAATTCTATTTTTAGTTTTTTAAGGAACTTCTATACTGTTCTCCATAGTGGCTGTATCAATTACATTCCCACCGACAGTGCAAGAGGGTTCCCTTTTCTCCACACCCTCTCCAGCATTTGTTGTTTGTAGATTTTCTGATGATGCCCATTCTAACTGGTGTGAAGTGATACCTCATTGTAGTTTTGATTTGCATTTCTCTAATAATTAGTGATGTTGAGCATCTTTTCATGTGCTTCTTGGCCATCTGTATGTCTTCTTTGGAGTAATGTCTATTTAGGTCTTCTCCCCATTTTTGGATTGGATTGTTTGTTTTCTTAATATTGAGCTGCATGAGCTGTTTATATATTTTGGAGATTAATCCTTTGTCCGTTGATTCATCTGCAAATATCTTCTCCCATTCTGAGGGGTGTCTTTTCGTCTTGTTTATGGTTTCCTTTGCTGTGCAAAAGCTTCTAAGTTTCATTAGGTCCCATTTGTTTATTTTTTGTTTTTATTTTCATTACTCTAGGAGGTGGATCAAAAAAGATCTTGTTGTGATTTATGTCAAAGAGTGTTCTTCCTATGTTTTCCTCTAAGAGTTTTATAGTGTCCAGTCTTACAATTATGTGTCTAATCCATTTGGAGTTTATTTTTCTGTATGGTGTTAGAGAATGTTCTAATTTCATTCTTTTACATGTAGCTGTCCAGTTTTCCCAGCACCACTTATTGAAGAGACTGTCTTTTCTCCATTGTATATCCTTGCCTCCTTTGTCATAGATTAGCTGACCATAGGTGTGTGGGTTTATCTCTGGGCTTTCTATCTTGTTCCATTGATTTATTTTTCTGTTTTTGTGCCAGTACCATATTGTCTTGATTACTGTAGCTTTGTAGTATAGTCTGAAGTCAGGGAGTCTGATTGCTCCAGCTCCACTTTTTTCCTCAAGGCGGCTTTGGCTATTTGGAGTCTTTTGTGTCTCCATACAAATTATAAGGTTTTTTGTTCTAGTTCTGTAAAAAAGGCTATTGGTAATTTGATAGGGATTGCATTGTATCTGTAGATTGCTTTGGGTAGTATAGTCATTTTCACAATGTTGATTCTTCCAATCCAAAAACATGGTATATCTCTCCATCTGTTGGTATCATCTTTAATTTCTTTCATCAGTGTCTTATAGTTTTCTGCATACAGGTCTTTTGTCTCCCTAGGTAGGTTTATTCCTAGATATTTTATTCTTTTTGTTACAATGGTAAATGGGAGTGTTTTCTTAATTTCTCTTTCAGATTTTTCATCATTAGTATATAGGAATGCAAGAGATTTCTGTGCATTAATTTTGTATCCTGCAACTTTACCAAATTCATTGAATAGCTCTAGTAGTTTTCTGGTGGCATCTTTAGGATTCTCTATGTATAGTAATCATGTCATCTGCAAACAGTGACAGTTTTACTTCTTCTTTTCTAATTTGTATTCTTTTATTTCTTTTTCTTCTCTGATTGTCATGGCTAGGACTTCCAGAACTATGTTGAATAATAGTGGTGAGAGTGGACATCCTTTTCTTTTTCCTGATCTTAGAGGAAATGCTTTCAGTTTTTCACCATTGAGAATGATGTTTGCTGTGGGTTTGTCATATATGGCCTTTATTATGTTGAGGTAGCTTCCCTCTGCGCCCACTTTCTGGAGAGTTTTTATCATAAATGGGTGTTGAATTTTGTCAAAAGCTTTCTCTGCATCTATTGAGATGATCATATGGTTTTTCTTCTTCAATTTTTTAATATGGTGTATCACATTGATTGATTTGTATATATTGAAGAATCCTTGCACCCCTGGGATAAATACCACCTGATCATGGTGTATGATCCTTTTAATGTGTTGTTGGATTCTGTTTGCTAATAATTTGTTGAGGGTTTTTGCATCTATATTCATTAGTGATATTGGTCTGTAACTTTCTTTTTTTGTAGTATCTTTGTCTGGTTTTGGTATCAGGGTGATGGTGGCCTCATAAAATGAGTTTGGAAGTGTTCCTTCCTCTGCAAATTTTTGGAAGAGTTTGAGAAGGATGGGTGTTAGCTGTTCTCTAAATGTTTGATAGAATTCACCTGTGAAGCCATCTGGTCCTGGACTTTTGTTTGTTGGTAGATTTTTAATCACAGTTTCAATTTCATTGCTTGTGATTGGTCTGTTCATATTTTCTTTTTCTTCCTGGTTCAGTCTTGGAATGTTATACCTTTCTAAGAATTTGTCCATTAATTCTAGGTTGTCTATTTTATTGGCATAGCGTTGTTTGTAGTAGTCTCATAGGATGTTTTGTATTTCTGTGGTGTCTTTTGTACCTTCTCCTTTTTCATTTCTAATTTTATTGATTTGAGTCCTCTCCCTCTTTTTCTTGATGAGTCTGGCTAAAGGTTTATCAATTTTGTTTATCTTCTCAAAGAAACAGGTTTTAGTTTTATTGATCTTTGCTATTGTTTTCTTTGTTTCTATTTCATTTATTTCTGCTCCGATCTTTATAATTTCTTTCCTTCTGCTGCCTTAGGGTTTTGTATGCTCTTCTTTCTCTAGTTCCTTTAGGTGTAAGGTTAGATTGTTTATTTGAGATTTTTCTTGTTTCTTGATGTAGGCTTGTATAGCTATAAACTTCCCTCTTAGAACTGCTTTTGCTGCATCCCATAGGTTATGGAGCATCGTGTTTTCATTGTCATTTGTCTCTAGGTACTTTTTGATTTCCTCTTTGATTTCTTCAGTGATGTCTTGGTTATTTAGTAACGTATTGTTTAGCCTCCATATGTTTGTGTTTTTTACGATTTTTCCCCTGTATTTCATTTCTTATCTCATAACGCTGTGGTCAGAAAAGATACTTTATATGATTTTAATTTTCTTAAATTTACTGAGGCTTGATTTTTGACCCAAGATATGATCTATCCTGTAGACTGTTCCATGCGCTCTTGAGAACAAAGTGTAATCTGCTGTGTTTGGATGGAATGTCCTTTAAATATCAATTAAATCTCTCTGGTCTATTGTGTCATTTAAAGCTTCTGTTTCCTTATTTATTTTCATTTTGGATGATCTGTCCATTGATGTAAGTGAGGTGTTAAGATCCCCTACTATTATTGTGTTACTGTCTATTTCCTCTCTTAGAGCTGTTAGCAGTTGCCTTATGTATTGAGGTGCTCCTATGTTGGGTGCATATATATTTATAATTGTCATATCTTCTTCTTGGATTGATTCTTTAATCGTTATGTAGTGTCCTTCCTTGTCTCTTGTAACATTCTTTATTTTAAAGTTAATTTTCTCTTATATGAGTATTGCCACTCCAGCTTTCTTTTGATTTCCATTTGCATGGAATATCTTTTTCCGTCCCCTTACTTGCAGTCTATATGTTTCCCTAGGTCTGAAGTGGGTCTCTTGTAGACAGCATGTATATGGGTCTTGTTTTTGTATTCATTCAGCGAGCCTGTGTCTTTTGGTTGGTGCATTTAATCCATTCACGTTTAAGGTAATTATCGATATGTATGTTCCTATGACCATTTTCTTAATTGTTTTGGGTTTGTTTTTGTAGGCCCTTTTCTTCTCTTGTGTTTCCTGCTTAGAGAAGTTCCTTTAACATTTGTTGTAGAGCTGGTTTGGTGGTGCTGAATTCTCTTAGCTTTTGCTTGTCTGTAAAGTTTTTGATTTCTCCAGCAGATCTGAATGACATCCTTGCCAGGTAGAGGAATCTTGGTTGTAGGTTCTTCCCTTTCATCACTTTAAATATATCATGCCACTCCCTTCTGGCTTGTAGAGTTTCTGCTGAGAAATCAGCTGTTAACCTTATGGGAGTTCCCTTGTGTGTTATTTGTCATGTTTCCCTTGCTGCTTTCAGTAATTTTTCTTTGTCTTTAATTTTTGCCACTTTGATTATTATGTGTCTCGGCATGTTTCTCCTTGGGTTTATCCTGCAAGGGACTCTCTGCACTTCCTGGACTTGGGTGGCTATATCCTATCCCATGTTAGGGAAGTTTTCAACTATAATCTCTTCCAATATTTTCTCGGGTCCTTTCTCTCTCTCTTCTCCTTCTGGGACCCCTATAATGCGAATGTTGTTGCATTTAATGTTGTCTCAGAGGTCTCTTAGGCTGTCTTCATTTCTTTTCATTCTTTTTTCTTTAGTCTGTTCTGCAGCAGTGAATTCCACCATTCTGTCTTCCAGGTCACTTATCCGTTCTTCTGCCTCAGTTATTCTGCTATTGATTCCTTCTAGTGTAGTTTTCATTTCAGTTATTGTATTGATCATCTCTGTTTGTTTGTTCTTTAATTCTTCTAGGTCTTTGTTAAACATTTCTTGTATCTTCTCAATCTTTGCCTCCATTCTTTTTCTGACGTCCTGGATCATCTTCACTATCATTATTCTGAATTCTTTTTCTGGAAGTTTGCCTAGCTCCACTTCATTTAGTTGTTTTTCTGGGGTGTTATCTTGTTCCTTCATCTGGTACATAGCCCTCTGTCTTTTCTTCTTGTCTCTCTTTCTGTGAATGTGGTTTTTGTTCCACAGGCTACAGGCTTGTAGTTCTTCTTGCTTCTGCTGTCTTCCCTCTGCTTCATGAGGCTATCTAAGAGGCTTGTACAAGTTTCCTGATGGGAGGGACTGGCGGTGGGTAGAGCTGGCTGTTGCTCTGGTGGGCAGAGCTCAGTAAAACTTTAATCTGCTTGTCTGCTGATGGGTGGGGCTGGGTTCCTGCACTGTTGGTTGTTTGGCTTGAGGTGACCCAGCACTGGAGACTGCAGGCTCTTTGGTGGGGCTAATGATGGACTCTGGGAGGGCTCACGCCAAGCAGTACTTCCCAGAACTTCTGCTGCCAGTGTCCTTGTCCTCACGGTGATTCACAGCTACCCCCCACCTCTGCAGGAGACCCTCCAACACTAGCAGGTAGGTCTGGTTCAGTCTCCCCTGGGGTCACTGCTCCTTCCCCTGGGTCCTGATGCGCACACTACTTTGTGTGTGCCCTCCAAGAGTGGAGTCTCTGTTTCCCCCAGTCCTGTCAGAATCCTGTAATCAAATCCCAGTAGTCGTCAAGGTCTGATTCTCTAGGAATTCCTCCTCCCGTTTCCAGACCCCCAGGTTTGGAAGCATGCCATGGGGCTCAGAACCTTCACTCCAGTGGGTGAACTTCTGTGGTATAAGTGTTCTCTAGTTTGTGAGTCACCCACCCAGCTGTTATGGGATTTGATTTTATTGTGATTGTGCCCCTCCTACCATCTCATTGTGGCTTCTCCTTTGTCTTTGGATGTGAGGTATCTTTTTTGGTGAGTTCCAGTGTCTTCCTCTCGATGATTGTTCAGCAGTTAGTTGTGATTCTGGTGTTCTTGCAAGAGGGAGTGAGAGCACGTCCTTCTAATCCGTCATCTTGGTTCAGGCTCTCCAAACTATTTTCTTGCACACACCTATGCTAGTGACTATTCCTCCACAACAAAGGCAAATTACTTTGTTTGAAGTTCCATTTCAGAAAGGATTTGCATGTTCTGCATTCACTTTGAGCATTGTTTCATAAACTTTCCTCCTATTTTATAAGACGTTTGGCAATCTTGTGTCTTGCCCTATTTTTGCTATGAGGTATGCAACTTTGAATGATGACTTTGATTTTGGTCTTTACTTTTAATGACTAAACTCATTAATTTTGTACTAAAAAGCATTACTTTGTAGTTGTTCCAGTATAGCTTAATTGGTTTACAAGTTGGCTTTAAATCTTGAACCAATATGATATTGCTTTATTTACTGTAGCTTTATAGTAGGTCCTGAAGTCTGTCAATTTAAATCTTCCAACTTCAATTTTCCTTTTCTATATGGTCTTAGCTCTTCTGGATTCTTTGCATTTTCATATGAATTTTATAATCAGTTTGTCAATTTTAATGAAAAATAAAACTGTTGGAAGTATGATCGGACTTCATTGACTCTGTAGATCTATTTGGGGGAGATTAATATCTTAACAATATTGAGCTTTCCAATCTATAAAAGTGGTATATCTCTCCAGATTTCAACATAGTGATTCAACATTTTTATATGACTCCTTTGCCTGTGCAGGCTCCAATGTCCTGAGTGCCACCACCTCTAAAGCCTCCTCCAGAATCAGCCCTGGGTGTCCCCACCTGAGATGGGAAGCTGCCAGTGCTGGCAGGGACTGAGTGCTAAAGTGTGGGGTTAGGAGAGCAGGTCCAGGGAGAGGACCACTGTTGGTTGCACAGAGACAAACTGAGGGGACAGGTGTGAGGGGCTCCGTGGCTGGGAATGCTCCTAGAGGAAGTGTGGTCTGCCTTGGAAATGAGGTGCAACTCTTGAGTGGCGTGCAATTGGCAGGGCCGCCATTGCAACCCCCTTCCCCACCCAATGGTCTGTGCCTCTGCGGGCACTGGGAGGGACCCCCACCAGAGCAAGTGCATTCCAGTCTGTTGCATCTTCCTACAGGTCTCTGCTGTCACAGGCACTCCCGCATGCCCCAGTTGTGGCTGCTTTATCCCTCCCCCAGCCTGAGCACATAAGTGCCCCAATCAGCCCAAAACCGCCAATCAGCTCCTGCTTTCCCCTCATCTCAACTGGGAAGGGAACAGCTGCCTGAGGGTGGCCCACATGCAGAGGTGGGGCTAAAACCAAAGCTGAGCCCCAGGGGCTGTGTGACTAAGGAAGAGGAATGGAAATCTCTCTGTGCAGCTGCACAAGCCACAGATTAAATCCCTGTGATCTGCTTGGTAAACCCTGCATCTGTGGAATATCTGAATGGACAATGAGTACTCCCACAACTGAGAGCAGTCTAACTTCGGCAGCTGTGGACTTTGGAGGCAAGTACATGCAGGAGTTGGGCCAGGTCAGAGTCTGAGCTGCCCCCACAGTGCACAGAGCAGGTCCAGAGACCTACCTAGAGGTATTGGAGGGCCTCCTGGGGAGGCAGGGGTTGGCTGTGGCTCACTGGGGGGATGGGGCGGCAAGGACAATGACAGCAGAGACCTCAGGAATATATTATTATTAGTATTATTTTTTCTTTGTTTTTCTTTTTGTTTCATTTTGTTCTGTTGTTTTTTATTTTTTACTTTTTTTTCTTTTTTTAATTTTAAAATATTTTTTATTTTTCTATTTTTACTTTTTGTTGTTTTGTGTTTTTTCTTGTTTTTGTTTTGTTTTTGTGTGTTTGTTTTCTTTTTTTATAGTTTGCTTTCTGGTTTTGTTCTGTTTCTTTGTTTTCTGTTTTTGTTAATTTTCTTTTTATTGTTTGTTTTTGTTTTGGGGTTCTTTTGTTTGTCAGGTTGTTCTCTTGATTTTTATTTTCTCTTTTCTTTTCTTTGGTTTTGCATTTATCATTTGTCTTGGATTTTGTTTGTTTGTTCCTTTTCTTTTCTTCCTTTTTTCCTTTTTTCTCACCATGCTGAGCAGCTTGTGGGATCTTGGTTCCCCGGCCAGTGATTGGTACAGAGCCTCTGGGGTAAGAGCATCAAGTCCAATACACTAGAATGCCAGAGAATTCCTGCACCAGGGGAATATTAATCTGCATGAGCTCTCCCAGAGGTCTCCACCTCGACACCAAGAGCTGGCCAAGACCTGGCCAAGACCTGGCTCCACTCAACTGCCTGCAGGCTCCAGTGCTGGATGCCCCATGCCAAACAACCAGCAAGACAGGAACACAGCCCCACCCATCAGCCGACAGGCTTCCTAAAGTCATACTAAGCTCACAGATGCCCTAAAACACACCACCTGATGAAGCCCTAACCATCAGAGGGACAAGAGTCAGCTCCACCCACCAGAGTGCAGGCACCAATCCCTCCCATCAGGAAGCCTACACAAGCCCCTGGACCAACCTCACCTCCAAGGGACAGACACCAGAAGCAAGAGGAACTACAATCCTGTAACCTGAGGAAAGGAGACCATAAACACAGTAAGTTAGAAAAATGAGATGACAGAGAAATATGTTACAGATGAAGGAGCAAGGTAAAACTCCACAAGACCAAATAAATGAAAAGGAAATAGGCAGTCTACCTGAAAAAGACTTCAGAGTAATGATAGATAAGATGTTCCCAGATCTCAGAAATAGAATGGAGGCACAGATCAAGAAGTTACAAGAAATGTTTAACAGGGACCTAGAAGAACTAAAGAACAAACAGTGATGAACAACACAATAACTTAAATGAAAGATACACTAGAAGGAATCAATAGCAGAATAACTGAGGCATAAAAATGGATAAGTGAGCTGGAAGATAGAATGGTGGAAATAACTGCCATGGAGAAGAAGAAAGAAGAAAGAATGAAAAGAAATGAGGACAGTCTGAGAGACCTCGGGGACAACATTAAATGCACCAACATTCAAATTATAGGGGTACCAGAAGAAGAAGAGAACAAGAAAGGGTTGGAGAAAATATTCAAAGAGATTATAGTTGAAAACTTCCCTAACAAGGGGAAGGAGATAGTCACCTAAGTCCAGGAAGCACAGAGAGTCCCATACAGGATAAACCCAAGAAGAAACACAGTGAGACACATATTAATCAAACTAACAAAAATTAAATACAAAGAAACAATATTAAAAGCAACAAGAGAAAAGCAACAAATAACATACAAGGGAATCCTCGTAAGGTCATCAGCTGAGTTTTCAGCAGAAACTCTGCAGGCCAGAAAGGAGTGGCAAGATATATTTAAAGTGAAGAAAGGGAAAAACCTACCACCAAGATTACTCTACCCAGGAAGGATCTCCTTCAGATTTGATGGAGAAATCAAAAGCCTTACAGACAAGCAAAAGCTAAGAGAACTCAGAACCACAAAACCAGCTTTACAACAAATGCTAGAGGAAATTCTCTAGACAAGAAATAAAAGAGAAGAAAAAAACCTACAAAAACAAACCCAAAACAATTAAGAAATGGTAATAGGAACATATAGGGTGGGCCAAAATTTCATTCATTTTTTTCTGTAAGATGACTCTAGTAGCACTGAGTTGTCTTTAACTTCATTCGAAACAAGTTTTTTAGATTCTATGTGACAGCTGCCATATCAGCATGCATTTAAAATAAGAATTATCAAAAATTGGTGAATTTTTGTGTAGCCATTTTAATATTGAAGATGGGGAAAAAAGCAACATTTTCGGCATATTATGTTTTATTATTTCAAGAAAGGTAAAAACGCAACTGAAACACACAAAAAGATTTGTGCAGTGTATGGAGAAGGTGCTGTGACTCATTGAACATGTTGAAAGTGGTTTGTGAAGTTTTATGCTGGGAATTTCTGACTGGATGATGCTCAATGGTTGTGTAGACCAGTTGAAGTTGATAACAAATCGAAAAACTAATTGAGAACAATCAATGTTATATCACATGAGAGATAGCTGACATACTCAAAATATCCAAATCAAGCATTGAAAATCATTTGCACCAGCTTGGTTATGTGAATCACTTTGATATTTAGGTTCCATATAAGTTAAAAAAACCTTCTTGACCATATTTCCACATGCAATTCTCTACTGAAACGTAATGAAAACGTTCCGTTCTTAAATTGTGACAGGCAATGAAAAGTGGATACTGTACAACAATGTGGAATGGAAGAGATCATGGGGCAAGTGAAATGAACAACTACCAACCACACCAAAGGCCAGTCTTCATCCAAAGAAGATGATGTTGTGTATAAGGTGGGATTGGAAGGGAGTCCTCTATTATGAGCTCCTTCTGGAAAACCGAACAATTAATTCCAACAAGTACTGCTCCTAATTAGACCAACTGAAAGTGGCACTTGACGAAAGAAGTCAAGAATTAGTCAACAGAAAACACAAAATTTTCAGTCAGGATAATGCAAAACCACATGTTTCTTTGATGACCAGGCAAAAACTGTTACAGCTTGGCTGGGAAGTTCTGATTCATCCACTGTGTTCACCATATAATGCACCTTCGAATTTCCATTTATTTCAGTCTTTACAAAGTTCTCTTAATGGAAAAAATTTCAATTCCCTGGAAGACTGTAAAAGGAACCTGGAATAGTCCTTTGCTCAAAAAGATAAAACGTTTTGGGAAGATGGAATTACGAAGTTACCTGAAAAATGTCAGAAGGTAGTGGAACAAAAGGGTGAATACGTTGTTCAATAAAGTTCTTGGTGAAAATGAAAAATGTGTCTTTTATTTTTAATTAAAAAACTGAAGGCACTTTTAGACCCACCCAATACATATTGATAACTACCTTAAATGTAAATGGATTAAATGCTCCAACCAAAAGATACAGATTGGCTAAATGGATACAAAACCAAGACCTGTATATATGCTGGCTACAAGAGACCCACTTCAGACCTAGGGACATATACAGACTGAAAGTGAGGGGATGGAAATAGATATTCCATGCAAATGGAAATCACGAGAAAACTAGAGTAGCAATACTCATATCAGACAAAATAGACTTTAAAATAAAGTCTATTACAATAGACAAGGAAGGACACTATATAATGATCAAGAGATCAATCCAAGAAGAAGATATAACAATTGTAAATATTTATGCACTCAGCATAGGAGCACCTTAATACCTAAGGCAAAATGCTAACCACCATAAAAGGGGAAATCGACAGTAACACAATAATAGTGGGGGACTTTTAACACTGCACTCACATGAATGGACAGATCAGCCTGACAGAAAATTAATACAGAAACACAAGCCTTAAGTAACACATTAGACCAGATAGAGGTAATTGATACTTACAGGACATTCCATCTGAAAGCAGCAGAAAACACTTTCTTCTCAAGTGCACATGGACCATTCTCCAGGATAGATCAAATCTTGCGTCACAAATCAAGCCTCAGTAAATTAAGAAAATTGAAATTGTATCAAGCATCTTTTCTGAAGAAAACGTTATGAGATTAGAAATCAATTACAGAAAAAAAAAGTGTAAAAGACACAAACACATGGAGGCTAAACGATATGCTACTAAATAACCAATGGATCACTGAAGAAATCAAAGAAGAAATAAAACAAATACCTAGAAACAAATGACAATGAAAACACAATGACCCAAAACCTATGGGACGCAGCAAAAGCAGTTCTAAGAGGGAAATTTATAGCAATACTATTCCACCTCAAGAAACAACTCAAATAAACAACCTAATCTTACACCTAAAACAACTAGAGGAAGAAAAATAAGCAAAACCCAAAGTTAGTAGAAAGAAAGAAATTATAAAGATTGGAGCAGACATAAATGAAATAGAGACAAAGAAAACAAGAGTAAAGATCAATGAAACGAAAATCTGGTTCTTTGAGAAGATAAACAAAACTGATAAACTTTTAGCCAGACTCATCATGAAAAAAAAGGAGAAGACTCAAATCAATAAAATTAGAAATGAAAAAGGAGAAGTTATAACTGATACCACAGAAATACAAGGGATCATAAGAGACTACTACAAGCAACTATATGCCAAAAAAAAAATGGACAACCTGGAAGAAATGGACAAATTCTTAGAAAGGTACAACCTTCGGAGACTGAACCAGGAAGAAACAGAAAATATGAACAGACCAATCACAAGTAATGAAATTGAAACTGTGATTAAAAATCTTCCAGCAAACAGAAGTCCAGGACGAGAAGGCTTCACAGACGAATTCTACCAAACATTTAGAGAAGAGCTAACACCCATCCTTCTCAAACTCTTCCAAAAAATTGAAGAGGGAGGAACACTTCCAAGCTCATTCTACAAGGACACCATCACCCTGATACCAAAACCAGACAAAGATATCACAAAGAATGAAAATTACAGACCAATATCACTGATGAATATAGATGCAAAATACTAGCAAACTGAATACAACAACACATTAAAAGGATCATACACCATGAGCAAGTTGGGTTTATCCCCAGGATGCAAGGATTTTTTCAATATACACAAATCAATCAATGTGATAAACCGTATTAATAAATTGAAGAATAAAAACCATATGATCATCTCAATAGATGCAGAAAAAACTTTTGACAAAATTCAACACCCATTTATGATTAAAAACTGTCCAGAAGTGGGCATAGAGGGAACTTGCCTCAACATAATAAAAGCCATATATGACAAGCCCACAGTAAACATCATTCTCATTGGTGAAAAACTGAAATCATTTCCTTAAGATCAGGAACAAGACAAGAATGTCCGCTTTTGCCACTTTTATTCAACATAGTTTTGGAAGTCCTAGCCACAGCGTTCAGAGAAGAAAAAGAAATAAAAGGAATACAAATTGGAAAAGAAGAAGTAAAACTGTCACTGTTTGCAGATGACATGATACTGTACATAGACAATCCTAAAGATACCACCAAAAAACCACTAGAGCTAATCAATGAATATGGTAAAGTTGCAGGATACAAAATTAATGCACAGAAATCTCTTGCATTCCTATACACTAACAATGAAAGATCAGAAAGACAAATTAAGGAAACTATCCCATTTACCATTGCAACAAAAAGAATAAAATACCTAAGGATGCAAAAGACCTGTACTCAGAAAACTATAAGACACTGTTGAAAGATATCAAAGATGACATAAACAGATTGAGAGGTGTACCATGTTCTTGGGTTGGAAGAAGCAATATTGTGAAAATGACTCTTACCCAAAGCAATGTACAGATTCAATGCAATCCCTATCAAATTACCAAGGGCATTTTTCACAGAAGTAGAACAAAAACTTTACAATTTGTATGGAAACACAAAAGACCCCAAATAGCCAAAGCAATCTTGAGCAGGAAAAACAGCTGGAGGAATCAGGCTCCCTGACTTCAGACTATACTACAAAGTTACAGTCATCAAAACAGTACGATACTGGCACAAAAACAGAAATATAGATCAATGGAACAGGATAGAAAGCCCAGAGAGAAACCCACACACATATGGTCACCTAATCTATGACAAAGCAGGCAAAGATATACAATGGAGAAAAGACAGTCTCTTCAAGAAGTGGTGCTTAGAAAACTGGACAGCTACATGTTAAAAAATGAAATTAGAACACTCCCTAACATCATACAAAAAATAAACTCAAAATGGATTAAAGACCTAAATGTAAGGCTGAATACTATAAAATTCTTAGAGGAAAACATAGGCAGAACACTCTTTGACATAAATAGCAGCAGATCTTTTTTGACCCATCTGCTAGAATAATGAAAATAAAAATGAAAATAAACAAATGGGACCTAACTAAACTTAAAAGATTTTGCACAGCAAAAGAAATCATAAACAAGACGAAAAGACAACCCTCAGAATGGGAGAAAATATTTGCAAACAAAGCAACTGACAAGGTATTAAACTCCAAAATATACAGATTATGCAGTTCAATATCAAAAAACAAACAAACAAACAAAAAAAAAACCAATAAAAAAATGGGTGGAAGAACTATATAGATATTTCTCCAAAGAAGACACACAGATGGCCAACAAACACATGAAAAGATGCTTCACATCACTATTTATTAGATACCTGCAGATCAAAACTACAATGAGGTATCACCTCACACCAGTCAGAATGCCCATCATCAAAAAATCCACAAACAATAAATGCTGGAGAGGGTATGGAAAAAGGGAACCCTCTTACACTGTTGATGGGAATGTAAATTCGTATAGCCACTGTAGAGAACAGTATGCAGGTTCCTTAAAAAACTAAGAAGAGAACTGCCATATGACCCAGCAATCCCACTCCTAGGCATATACATGGAGAAAACCATAATTCAAAACATACATGCACCCCAATATTCATTGCAGCACTACTTCTGATAGCTAAGACATGGAAACAAGCTAAATGTCCATCAACAGAAGAATGGATAAAGAAGATGTAGTGCATATATACAATGAAATATAACTCAGCCATAAAAAGGAATGAAATTGTGCAATTTGCAAAGATGTGGATAGACCTAGAGACTGTAATATGGAGTGAAGTAAGTCGGAAGGAGAAAAACAAATATCATATAATATCACTTATATGTGGAATCTAGAGAAACGATACAGATGAACTTATTTGCAAAACAAAAATAGAGACACAGGCATAGAGAATGGACGTATGGTTACCGGGGGGAAAAGGGGCTGGGATGAATTGGGAAAACGGGATTGACATATGTACACTACTATGTATAAAATAGATAACTAATGAGAACATACTGTATAGCACAGGGAACTCTACTCAATTCTCTGTGGTGACCTAAATGGGAAGGAAATCCAAAAAAGAGGGGATATATGTATATGTATAGCTGATTCACTTTGCTGTACAGCAGAAACTAACACAACATTGTAAAACAACTATACGCCAATAAAAATTAATTAAAAAATACTATAAAATCCATTTTCTAAAGAGGGTTTTTTTCATATAAAAGGAAGAAATTTGCCATAGATAAGCTATAAATATATGTAAAATGAATCTCTCCTTATGTTAACATATTCAATACTGCATGGATCAATAAACTTAAAATACTGAATTAAGAAGATGATTTTTTTAACCTGGGTAGACCTAGTTTTTCGAGATGAACTTATGTCCCTATTCTTTAGGTGGGTGACCTCACAGAAAAGAAATTCTTCTTTTCTGACTAATTCCTGAGAGATGTTTGAATGTCTTGGCCAGTAACTTACTTAATCTCTTGCTTGTGAATTTTTAGACAGGGTCATAATTTTGTGGGGAGATAAGATAAATGGTAAGTAGACGTGATAGTCAATATCACATCAACATAAAAAAAATTTTATAGATTATATTCCATTTAAAGTTATTATAAAATATTGACTATATTTTCTGTGCTGTATAATATATCCTTGCTGCTTATTTATTTTATACATAGTAGTTTTTGCCTCTTAATTTCCTACCCATGTTCTGCCTTTCCCCCTTCCCTCTCCCCACTGGTAACCACTAGTTTGTTTTCTGTATCTTTGAGTCTGTTTCTGTTTGGTTATATTCATTCTTTTTTTTTTTTTTTTTTTAAGATTCCATATATAGCATACGGTATTTGTCTTTCTCTGGCTGGCTTATTTCACTAAGCATAATACCCTCTAAGTCCATCCATGTTGTTGCAAATGGTAGAATTTCATTCTTTTTTTATGACTGAGTAATATTCCATTGTATACCACATTCTCTCCAGATTTTCCTTAATTTATCTTAACCATAATTTTTAGTTTTCAGTGTAGAAGTCTTGCACATATTTTGTTAGATTTATTTCTAGAAAGTTGAAAAGTTTTGATGCTATTTAAATAATATTGCTTTAAAATTCAATTTTCCAATTATTTTTTGTTAGTATATAAATATATTAAAAATCCAATTGATTTCTGTACATTAACTTTGCTAAGTTCACTTATTAATTCAAAGAGAGGTTTTTTGATAGATTCTTTTGGATTTTTACATACAAAATAATGTCATTTACAAGTGAAAACTTTTACTTCTTACTTTCTCTATTAGTGTCCTGTGGCTCCTGTAACAACTTATTACAAACTATGTGACTTGGAACAACAGAAATATATTGTCTCACAGTTCTGGGGGCTAGAAGTCTGAAATCAAGGTGTTGTCAGGGTCTCACTCCCTCTGGAGGCTCTCGGGAAGAATCTGTTTCTTGCATTTTCCAGCTTCTAGTGGCTGGTTAGCATTCTTTGGCTTGTGTCCACATCACTACATCTCTATCTTTGTCTTCACATCTTCTTCTCCTCTGTGTGTCTGTGTTATCTTTCTTTCTTTTTTCTTTCTCTCTTATAAGACACTGTGATGGTATTTAGGGTCCACCCACATAATCCAGGGTATTCTCTTCATCTTAAAAATCCTTATCATAATTACATCTGCAAAGACTCCTTTTCAAATAAGGCAATATTTTCAAGTTGCAGGATTAGAATTTGATATTTTTGGGTGGACATTATATAACCTATTTCACTTCTGAATTTTTTATTTTTTTATTTGTTTTTCTTGTTTTGTTGCATTGTCTCAGAACAATAGTGATAGAGGTTGAGTAGGAGTGATGGTTGTCTTATTCGTGACTATAGGGAGAATGTGTATATTACTTGACTGCTTTGTTAAGTTAATAAATAAATTTTCCTTCTATTTCAGTTTGCTGAAAGTTATCTTACATGGATGTTGGATTTTATTAACTAACTGTTTTTTCAAAGTACTGAGATGATCATATAATCTTTCTTTTATTAACGAAATGAATTACATTCACTGACTTTCAAGTGTTAAACCAACCTCAAATACCTGGAATGACCCCATTTAGTAATAATTTATCATCAACTTTATATGTTTCTGTATTTGCTTTGCTAATGTTTTGTTTAGAGTGTTTTATTACTGTATAGTTTTATCTTTTCTGGTCTCAAAATAAAAGCTTTCTCTCTATTTTCTGAAAGAGTTTGTACAAGGTTGGTATTATTTCTTTATTAAAAGTTAGGTAGAATTCAACAGTAAAGCCATCTAAGCTTGGAGTTGTGTGTGCGTGTATGTGAAAGTTTTTAATAATGGACTTAATATCTTTAACAGGTTTTCTATTTCTTCTTGTGTCAATTATACTTAGTTGTCTTTTCAAGAAAATTTTACATTTCATCTAATTAGTTAAATTTATTGGCCTCAAATTGCTAATATTATATTTTTCTAATATTTGTAAAATTTGTAGAGAATAACATTGTTTAATTATTGATTTTGCTAATTTTATATTCTCTATTTTCTTTTTTTTTTTAAACATCTTTATTGAAGTATAATTGCTTTACAATGGTGTGTTAGCTTCTGCTTTATAACAAAGTGAATCAGTTATACATATACATATGTTCCCATATCTCTTCCCTCTTGCATCTCCCCCCCTCCCACCCTCCCTATCCCACCCCTCTAGGTGGTCACAAAGCACCGAGCTGATCTCCCTGTGCTATGCGGCTGCTTCCCACTAGCTATCTATTTTACATTTGGAAGTGTATATATGTCCATGACACTCTCTCACCCTGTCACATCTCCCCCCTCCCCCTCCCCATATCCTCAAGTCCATTCTCTAGTAGGTCTGTGTCTTTATTCCCATCTTGCCACTAAGTTCTTCATGACCTTTTTTTTTTTTTTTTCCTTAGATTCCATATATATGTGTTAGCATACTGTATTTGTTTTTCTCTTTCTGACTTACTTCACTCTGTATGACAGACTCTAACTCCATCCACCTCATTACAAACACCTCCATTTCATTTCTTTTTATGGCTGAGTAATATTCCATTGTATATATGTGCCACATCTTCTTTATCCATTCATCCGATGATGGACACCTAGGTTGCTTCCATGTCCTGGCTATTGTAAACAGAGCTGCAATGAATATTTTGGTACATGACTCTTTCTGAATTATGGTTTTCTCAGGGTATACGCCCAGTAGTGGGATTGCTGGGTCGTATGGTAGTTCTATTTTTAGTTTTTTAAGGAACCTCCATACTGTTCTCCATAGTGGCTGTATCAATTTACATTCCCACCAACAGTGCAAGAGGGTTCCCTTTTCTCCACACCCTCTCCAGCATTTATTGTTTCTAGATTTTTTGATGATGGCCATTCTGACCGGTGTGAGATGATACCTCATTGTAGTTTTGATTTGCATTTCTCTAATGATTAATGATGTTGAGCATTCTTTCATGTGTCTGTTGGCAATCTGTATATCTTCTTTGGAGAAATGTCTATTTAGGTCATCTGCCCATTTTTGGATTGGGGTGTTTGTTTTTTTGTTATTGAGCTGCATGAGCTGCTTGTAAATCTTGGAGATTAATCCTTTGTCAGTTGCTTCATTTGCAAATATTTTCTCCCATTCTGAGGGTTGTCTTTTGGTCTTGTTTATGGTTTCCTTTGCTGTGCAAAAGCTTTTAAGTTTCATTAGGTCCCATTTGTTTATTTGTGTTTTTATTTCCATTTCTCTAGGAGCTGGGTCAAAAAGGATCTTGCTGTGATTTATGTCATAGAGTGTTCTGCCTATGTTTTCCTCTAAGAGTTTGATAGTGTCTGGCCTTACACTTAGGTCTTTAATCCATTTTGAGTTTTTTTTTGTGTATGGTGTCAGGGAGTGTTCTAATTTCATACTTTTACATGTACCTGTCCAATTTTCCCAGCACCACTTATTGAAGAGGCCGTCTTTTCTCCACTGTTATGCTTGCTTCCTTTATCAAAGATAAGGTGACCATATGTGCGTGGGCTTACCTCTGGGCTTTCTATCCTGTTCCATTGATCTATATTTCTGTTTTTGTGCCAGTACCAAACTGTCTTGATTACTGTAGCTTTGTAATATAGTCTGAAGTCAGGGAGCCTGATTCCTCCAGCTCCATTTTTCGTTCTCAAGATTGCTTTGGCTATTCGGGGTCTTTTGTGTTTCCATACAAATTGTGAAATTTTTTGTTCTAGTTCTGTGAAAAATGCCAGTGGTAGTTTGATAGGGATTGCATTGAATCTGTAGATTGCCTTGGGTAGCAGAGTCATTTTCACAATGTTGATTCTTCCAATCCAAGAACATGGTATATCTCTCCATCTATTTGTATCATCTTTAATTTCTTTCATCAGTGTCCTATAATTTTCTGCATACAGGTCTTTTGTCTCCTTAGGTAGGTTTATTCCTAGATATTTTATTCTTTTTGTTGCAATGGTAAACGGGAGTGTTTTCTTAATTTCACTTTCAGATTTTTCATCATTAGTATACAGGAATGCAAGAGATTTCTGTGCATTAATTTTGTATCCTGCTACTTTACCAAATTCATTGATTAGCTCTAGTAGTTTTCTGGTAGCATCTTTTGGATTCTCTATGTATAGTATCATGTCATTTGCAAACAGTGACAGCTTTACTTCTTCTTTTCCGATTTGGATTCCTTTTATTTCTTTTTCTTCTCTGATTGCTGTGGCTAACACTTCCAAAACTATGTTGAATAATAGTGGTGAGAGTGGGCAACCTTGTTGTGTTCCTGATCTTAGTGGAAATGGTTTCAGTTTTTCACCATTGAGGACAATGTTGGCTGTGGGTTTGTCATATATGGCCTTTATTATGTTGAGGAAACTTCCCTCTATGCCTACTTTCTGCAGGACTTTTATCATAAATGGGTGTTGAATTTTGTCGAAAGCTTTCTCTGCATCTATTGAGATGATCATATGGTTTTTCTCCTTCAATTTGTTAATATGATGTATCACGTTGATTGATTTGCGTATATTGAAGAATCCTTGCATTCCCGGAATAAACCCCACTTGATCATGGCGTATAATCCTTTTAATGTGCTGTTGGATTCTGTTTGCTAGTATTTTGTTGAGGATTTTTGCATCTGTTCATCAGTGATATTGGCCTGTAGTTTTCTTTCTTTGTGACATCTTTGTCTGGTTTTGGTATCAGGGTGATGGTGGCCTCGTAGAATGAGTTGGGGAGTGTTCCTCCCTCTGCAATATTTTGGAAGAGTTTGAGAAGGATAGGTGTTAGCTCTTCTCTAAATGTTTGATAGAATTCGCCTGTGAAGCCATCTGGTCAGGGCTTTTGTGTGTTGGAAGATTTTTAATCACAGTTTCAATTTCAGTGCTTGTGATTGGTCTGTTCATATTTTCTGTTTCTTCCTGGTTCAGTCTTGGCAGGTTGTGCATTTCTAAGAATCTGTCCATTTCTTCCAGGTTGTCCATTTTATTGGCATAGAGTTACTTGTAGTAATCTCTCATGATCGTTTGTATTTCTGCAGTGTCAGTGGTTACTTCTCCTTTTTCATTTCTAATTCTATTAATTTGAGTCTTCTCCCTTTTTCTCTTGATGAGTCTGACTAATGGTTTATCAATTTTGTTTATCTTCTCAAAGAACCAGCTTTTAGTTTCATTGATTTTTGCTATTGTTTCCTTCATCTCTTTTTCATTTATTTCTGATCTGATATTTATGATTTCTTTCCTTCTGCTAGCTTTGGGGTTTTTTTGTTCTTCTTTCTCTAATTGCTTTAGGTGCAAGGTTAGGTAGTTTATTCGAGATGTTTCCTGTTTCTTGATGTAGGCTTGTATTGCTATAAACTTCCTTCTTAGAACTGCTTTTGCTGCATCCCATAGGTTTTGGATCATCGTGTCTCCATTGTCATTTGTTTCTAGGTATTTTTTGATTTCCCCTTTGATTTCTTCAGTGATCACTTCGTTATTAAGTAGTGTATTGTGTAGCCTCCACGTGTTTGTATTTTTTACAGATCTTTTCCTGTAATTGATATCTAGTCTCATAGCGTTGTGGTCGGAAAAGATACTTGATACGATTTCAATTTTTTTAAATTTACCAAGGCTTGATTTGTGACCCAAGATATGATCTATCCTGGAGAATGTTCCATGAGCACTTGAGAAAAATGTGTATTCTGTTGTTTTTGGGTGGAATGTCCTATAAATATCAATTAAGTCCATCTTGTTTAATGTATCATTTAAAGCTTGTGTTTCCTTATTTATTTTCATTTTGGATGATCTGTCCATTGGTGAAAGTGGGGTGTTAAAGTCCCCTACTATGATTGTGTTGCTGTCGATTTCCCCCTTTATGGCTGTTAGTATTTGCCTTATGTATTGAGGTGCTCCTATGTTGGGTGCATAAATATTTACAATTGTTATACCTTCCTCTTGGATCGATCCCTTGATCATTATATAGTGTCCTTCTTTGTCTCTTGTAATAGTCTTTATTTTAAAGTCTATTTTGTCTGATATGAGAATACTCCAGCTTTCTTTTGATTTCCATTTGCATGGAATATCTTTTTCCATCCCCTCACTTTCAGTCTGTATGTGTCTCTAGGTCTGAAGTGGGTCTCTTGTAGACAGCATATATATGGGTCTTGTTTTTGTATCCATTCAGCCAGTCTGTGTCTTTTGGTGGGAGCATTTAATCCATTTACATTTAAGGTAATTATCGATATGTATGTTCCTATTCCCATTTTCTTAAATGTTTTGGGTTTGTTATTGTAGGTGTTTTCCTTCTCTTGTGTTTCTTGCCTAGAGAAGTTCCTTTAGCATTTGTTGTAAAGCTGGTTTGGTGGTGCTGAACTCTCTCAGCTTTTGCTTGTCTGTAAAGGTTTTAATTTCTCCATCAAATCTGAATGAGATCCTTGCTGGGTAGATTAATCTTGGTTGTAGGTTTTTCTCCTTCATCACTTTAAGTATATCCTGCCACTCCCTTCTGGCTTGCAGAGTTTCTGCTGAAAGATCAGCTGTTAACCTTATGGGGATGCCCTTGTGTGTTATTTGTTGTTTTTCCCTTGCTGCTTTTAATATGTTTTCTTTATATTTAATTTTTGACAGTTTGATTAAGATGTGTCTTGGCGTGTTTCTCCTTGGATTTATCCTGTATGGGACTCTCTGTGCTTCCAGGACTTGATTAACTATTTCCTTTCCCATATTAGGGAAGTTTTCAACTATAATCTCTTCAAATATTTTCTCAGTCCCTTTCTTTTTCTCTTCTTCTTCTGGGACCCCTATAATTCGAATGTTGGTGCGTTTAATGTTGTCCCAGAGGTCTCTGAGACTGTCCTCAGTTCTTTTCATTCTTTTTTCTTTATTCTGCTCTGCAGTCGTTATTTCCACCATTTTATCTTCCAGGTCACTTATCCGTTCTTCTGCCTCAGTTATTCTGCTATTGATCCCATCTAGAGTATTTTTAATTTCATTTATTGTGCTTTTCATCATTGCTTGGTTCCTCTTTAGTTCTTCTACGTCCTTGTTAAATGTTTCTTGCATTTTGTCTATTCTATTTCCAAGATTTTTGGATCATCCTTACTATCATTATTCTGAATTCTTTTTCAGGTAGACTACCTATTTCCTCTTCATTTGTTAGGTCTGGTGTGTTTTGACCCTGCTCCTTCATCTGCTGTGTGTTTTTCTGTCTTCTCATTTTGCTTATCTTACTGTGTTTGGGGTCTCCTTTTCACAGGCTGCAGGTTCGTAGTTCCCGTTGTTTTTGGTATCTGTCCCCAGTGGCTAAGGTTGGTTCAGTGGGTTGTGTAGGTTTCCTGGTGGAGGGAACTAGTGCCTGTGTTCTGGTGGATGAGGCTGGATGTTGTCTTTCTGGTGGGCACGTCCACGTCTGGTGGTGTGTTTTGGGATGTCTGTGGCCTTATTATGATTTTAGGCAGCCTCTCTGTTAATGGATGGGGCTGTGTTCCTGTCTTGCTAGTTGTTTGGCATAGGGTGTCCAGCACTGTAGCTTGCTGGTCGTTGAGTGAAGCTGGGTCTTGATGGTGAGATGGAGATCTCTGAGAGATTTTCGCTGTTTGGTATTACGTGGAGCTGGGAGGTCTCTTGTGGACCAGTGTCCTGAAGTTGGCTCTCCCACCTCAGAGGCACAGCCCTGATGTCTGGCTGGAGCACCAAGAGCCTTTCATCCACACGGCTCAGAATAAAAGGGAGAAAAAATGGAAAGAAAGAAAGAAAGAGGATAAAATAAAATAAAATAAAGCAATTATAATAAAAAATAAGAAAAAAATTATTAAGAATAAATTTATTATGAAAAAAATTTTTTTAATTAAAAAAATAGATTTATTAATTTTTTATACTAAAAATAAGAAAAAAATTATTAAGAAAAAATTTATTAAGAAAAAAATTTTTTTAATATTTTAAAATAAAAAATGAAAAAACTTATTAAAAAATTTTTTTAATTTTTTAAAAATAGAAAATAAGGAAAAAATTATTAAGAAAACCTTTATTAGGGAAAAAAATTTTTTTAAGTAAAAAAAAAAAAAAAAAAAAAACGGACAGACCTAACCCTAGGACTAACCGTGAGAGCAAAGCTATACAGACAAAATCTCACCCAGAAGCATACACATATACACTCACAAAAAAAGGAAAAGGGGAAAAGTTAATATACCCTGCTCCCAAAGTTCACCTCCTAAATTTGGAATGATTCGTTGTCTATTCAAGTATTCAACAGATGCAGGCACATCAAGTTGTTTGTGGAGCTTTAATCCGCTGCTTCTGAGGCTGCTGGGAGAGATTTCCCTTTCTCTTCTTTGTTCGTACAGCTCCCGGGGTTCAGCTTTGGATTTGGACCCGCCTCTGCATGTAGGTCGCCTGAGGGCGTCTGTTCCCCGCCCAGACAGAACGGGGTTAAAGGAGCAGCTGATTCGGGGGCTCTGGCTCAGTCAGGCCGGGGGGAGGGAGCGGTACGGAGGAGGCAGGGCGAGCCTGCGGCGGCAGAAGCCGGCATGACGTTGCAGCAGCCTGAGGCACGCCGTGTGCTCTCCCGGGTAAGTTGTCCCCAGATTACGGGGGCCTGGCCGTGGCGGGCTGCACAGGCTCCCGGGAGGGGCGGTGTGGAGAATGACCTGTGCTCGCCCACAGGCTTTTTGGTGGCGGCAGCAGCAGCCTTAGCGTCTCATGCCCGTCTCTGGGGTCCGCGCTGATAGCCGCGGCTCGCGCCCGTCTCTGGAGTTCATTTAAGTGGCGCTCTGAATCCCCTCTCCTTGCACGCCGCGAAACAAAGAGGCAAGAAAAAGTCTCTTGCCTCTTTGGCAGCTGCAGACTTTTTCTCGGGCACCCTCCCGGCTAGCTGTGGTGCGCTAGCCCCTTCAGGCTGTGTTCACGCAGCCAACCCCAGTCCTCTCCCTGGGATCCGACCGAAGCCCACGCCTCAGCTCCCAGCCCCCGCCCGCCCCGGCGGGTGAGCAGACAAGCCTCTCGGGCTGGTGAGTGCTGCTCGGCGCCGAGCCTCTGTGCGGGAATCTCTCCGTTTTTCCCTCTGCGTCCCTGTTGCTGTGGGATCCGCGCTGATAGCCGCGGCTCGCGCCCGTCTCTGGAGCTCGTTTAGGTGGCGCTCTGAATCCCCTCTCCTTGCGCACCGCGAAACAAAGAGGCAAGAAAAAGTCTCTTGCCTCTTCGGCAACTGCAGTCTTTTTCCCGGACTCCCTCCCGGCTAGCACTGAAGCCCGAGCCCCAGCTCCCAGCCCCCGCCCGCCCCGGTGGCTGAGCAGACAAGCCTCTCGGGCTGGTGAGTGCTGGTCGGCACCGCTCCTCTGTGCGGGAATCTCTCCGCTTTGCCGTCCGCACCACTGTGGCTGCGCTCTCCTCCGTGGCTCCGAAGCCTCCCCACTCTGCTACCCGCAGTCTCTGCCCACGAAGGGGCTTCCTAGTGTGTGGAAACCTTTCCTCCTTCACAGCTCCCTCCCACTGGTGCAGGTCCCGTCCCTATTCTTTTGTCTCTGTTATTTCTTTTTTCTTTTGCCCTACCCAAGTACGTGGGGATTTTCTTGCCTTTTGGGAGGTCTGACGTCTTCTGCCAGCGTTCAGTGGGTGTTCTGTAGGAGCAGTTCCACGTGTAGATGTATTTCTCATGTATCTGTGGGGAGGAAGGTGATCTCCGCGTCTTACTCTTCCGCCATCTTACCCCTCCCTCCTCCTATTCTCTATTTTCTTGACCAGCCTTGCTGTTTATCAATTTTATTAATCTTTTCAAAAACCAACTTAAAAAAACCTTTATTCCTCTGTTTTCTATTTCATTAATTTTGCACTTATGCTTTTTTTCTTCTATATTCTTTGGGCTTGATTTGTTGGTTTTTCCTCCTTTTTTCTAGTAATAAAAGGTAGATCCATGATTTTAAACTTTACTTCTTTTTAAAGATACTATTTAATCCTATAAATTTCCCTGTAAGCACTGACTTTTGATACGTTAAATTTTCGTTACCACTTATTTGAGAACATTTTTTCAATTCCACTGTTATTTTTAGGTGTTGTTTTATTTCTAAATAGTTGGGGAATAATATAGTTATCTCTCTTTTACTGGTTTTTAATTTAATTCCACTTAGTCATAAAATATACTCTGTGTGATTTTCATCCTTTGAAATTTGTTCAGACTACCTTTATGGCTTTTTATCATCTATTTAGTTCTACGTTCTGCATATTGTTGAAAAGAATATGTTTTTTACTGTTGTTGGATGTAGTATTTTATAAAATTCAGTTAGGTCAATTTGATTACTTGTTATTTTGAAATTTTCTGTATGCTTACTGATATTTTAGCTGCGTTTTCTATGAGTTTTTGAGAGAGGTGGGTTTACATTTCCAACTATCATTTTGAATTTGCCTCTTTCTCTCTACTTGTCAATTTTTGTTTAATATACTTTGAATCTATGTTATTAGGTGCATACAGTTTTAGGATGATAGCTTCATGTCATATCCTTTTATCACTATCACATATTTCCTCTTTAATCACCTGTAGAACTTCTTGGCTTAATGTGTACTGTGTTATAAGTATAGTCATACCAGTTACCTTTGGCTAATGTTTTGTTTTATTTTATTTTTATTTTTTATAGCTATCATTTTTTAACTTGTTAAAATTGAAATATATTTGACATACAGTATTACATAAATTACAGGTGTACAACATAGTGATTCACAATTTTTAAGAGTTATACTCCATTTTTGGTTATTATGAAATATTGGCTATATTCCCTGTGTTGTACAATATATCATTGTAGCTTATTTATTTTATACATAGTAGTTTGTACCTCATAATCTCCTCCCCCAGACTTGCCCCTCCCCCTTCCTTCTTCCCACTGGTAACCACAAGTTTGTTCTCTATGTCTGTAAGTCTGTTTCCTTTTGTTATATTCACTACTTTGTTTTATTTTTTAGATTCAACATATGTGACATTGTCCAGTATTTGTTTTTATCTGTCTGACTTATTTCATTGAGCATAATTCCCTCCAAGTCCATCCATCCACGTTGTTACAAATGGCAAAATTTCATTCTTCTTTATGGTTGAGTAGTATTGATGGACTACTTAGGTTGCTTGATGGACACTTAGGTTGCTTCCATATCATGACAAGCATAAATATCTCATGTGGTGATCTCTCATTTAATTTGCATTTCTCTGATGATTAATGATGTTGAACATCTTTTCTGTGCTTGTTGGCCATCTGTATGTCTTCTTTAGAAAATGTCTGTTCAGGTCTTCTGCGCATTTTTTAATGGGTTGTTTGCTTTTTTGATGTTGAGTTGTATGAGCTATTTATGCATTTTGTATATTAACCCCTTATTGATCATATCATTAGCAAGTATTTTCTCCCATTCAGTAGGCTGTCTTTTCATTTTGTTGACGGTTTCCTTTGCTGTGCAAAAGCTTTTAAGTGTAATTAGGTCCCATTTGTTTACTTTTGCTTTTATTGAATATTTCCTTTGGTTTAAGAAACACATCCAAAAATATATTGCTACATTTTATGTCAAAGAGTGTTTTGCCTATGTTCTCTTCTAGGAGTTTTATGGTTTCCAGTCTTACATTTAGGTCTTTAATCAATTTTGAATTTATTTTTGTATATGGTGTGAGAAAATGTTCTAATTTCATTATTTTATGTGTAGCTGTCCAGTTTTCCCAGCACAACTTATTGAAGGGACAGTCTTTTCCTCCATTGTATATTCTTGCCTCCTTTGTTGTAGGTTAATTTACTTTAAGTATGTGAATATATTTCTGGGCTCTCTATTTTGTTCCATTGATCTATATGTCTGTTTTTGGTTTTGGCTAATGTTTTTAAAGTGTATATTTTCCCGTTCTTTTAGTTAAAGGGTATCCTTGTTTTTAAATTAATTAAAAGGTATCTTGTAAATGAAATATAATTGGGTTTTATATTTTTGTCCAGTCTGAAAATTATTGTTTTTTCTTTAGAGTGTTTTGTCAATTTCAATGTAATCATAATTGCATATTATAGTTGTATTTTGGTTTACCACATTGCTATTTGGTGTTTATTTGTCCCATCTGCTCTCTGTACCTTTTTTGCCTCCTTATTCCGTCTTTTGTAATAAGCAAGTGTTTTCTTTTTAAATATTATTTATCTTTGTCTCATTTGCAAGCTTTAAATTACATCTTTTTGTATTACAGTGGCTACTGTAGAATACAACATGCATCTTTGATGTAATTTCATTAAATTTCAGTTACTACATATACCACTTCCTAAAGAATACAGCATCTTACCACAGTTAAAGTCCATGTATTCTCTCTCTGCCTTTGTGCTATTACTGTCCTAGTTTATATAAATAAAAGAGGATAAATAATTATCCTTCCAACTATTAATTTGAGTACCTCTGAATCTGTATTGTATATCACTGGACTTACCTTTTTCATAGAACTTTTTGTAGTCAGCTCAAATCACAACAATCAGTCATTTTGGTGGTTATTTTATTAGTTTGCTAGGGCTGTCATAACAAAGTAAGACAGACTTGGTAGCTTAAACAACAGAAATTTATTTCCTCATAATTCTGGAGACTGGAAATCTGAGATCAAGGTGTCAGCAGGGTTGGTTTCTTCTGAGGTCTCTCTCCTTGGCTTGTAGATCGCTATCTTCTCCCTATGTCTTCACATGGTTTTCCTTCTGTGCATGTTTGTATCCTGTCTTCTCTTATAAATACACCAGTCATATTGTATAAGGGCCCATCATGAAGATCTCATTTTAACTTACCTGCTTAAAGACCTATATCCAAAGACTGTCATATTCTGAGGTACTGGGGTTAGGACTGTAACATATGACTTTTTTCTGGAGCATCATTCAGTCCATAGCAGATTCTCTTTGATTTTGATGGATGGTTTCAAGTAATTAAAAAATTCCCATTATGTAATATCTGGAAATGTAATGTCTTGGACTCAAAGGATTGTGTCCTATTCCTTATTGTAATAAATCAGAATGGCAACAAGGGGTAGTAGTTAGGACCACTGTATTCTGACTCCTTACTGCCAGTGTGTGACTCCTAGCTCCACCACTTTCCACCTGTGTGACACTGGCAAGGTTTTTCAATTTTCTCATCTGTGAAATGGGGTTAACAATACTTCCTACCTTATAAGATTAGATTATTATAAGGATTAAATGAGATAATATTTGCAAAGCACTTTTAACACTTTCTGACAGAAGTGCAGTATTTACAGTATCTTGAAATACTTCAAATAAAGGCCTGCTGATACAAAGGGGCTGCTTGCAGTCTTCACTCTGCCCAGCTCCTCTTTAATTTGTTGGAAGCATTAATGGCTGCATTAAAGCCATAGCAACCCTTCTCTTCATATTCTAACATCCCACTTCCTCTTCATTATTCTCCAATGTTACCCTTGGGGTCCCCCTCTTGGGAAGCCCCCCTTCTTAGAATGCTGGCCCAGTTCCCTTCTTTGTGCCTTTGCTCATTCCTCTTCCTTATACTTAGATTTTCTGCTCTGATCCATATTTAAGTCTGTCTCATAATATAATCCAACCTGGACCCCGCTTCTGGATTCAGAAGTGATTCTTGGAATCACTGGGTCACACAGCATAAGTGAGCATGCCTTTGGACTTTGCATCCTTCAGAACTTGAATCAGGCTTATTGTGATATTTATTCCTTTGTTCTGCCTGACACTCAGTTTTATTCTCATATCACTCTCTCTGTTTGATTTCTCTAACTAGTTATGAGCCAGTTGAAGAGCCAGTGCTGGCTCACATTCCTTTGGGAAGCTCTGGTTATAAAGCTGCCTCAAATGACTGAGAGTCATTGCTGTGTATCCAGAAGCTGACTTCGTTTTCTCTACCTTTCAGATGATAGAGTTAGCTACAAACTCTTTCCATTCCCCCATGAGAATATTTTTCTTCTTGAAGACAGTGTTTACCATTCTCTTTTGTCCAACTGACAGGTTCATATGAATTAATACGTAATTTCTAATGACAAAAAAAAAGCTTGCCCAATAAATGCTTGATTTTGTGAACAACAGAGTTTTAATATCCCAATTTTCAAATGTGTTTGCCTTCTCTGAAATACCCCTTCTTGTCACTGTATTTTTGCATGGGATTAAGGGGTAATTTTATATAAGATTAAGGACCCATGTTTCCAAGCCAGACAGCCCAAGTTTGAATCCCAGCACTGTGTGACCTTGAGCAAATTAATTATTCCTTTAAGCTGTGGTTCTTCATTTTTAAAATAGGGATAAATACTACCTACGCCAAAGGGTTGTCTGTGTATTAAATAAGGTAATGTTCATAAAGTGCTTCACACTCTGTCCATACTGCTAGAAGTTTTCTATAAATGTAAGCTATTACCATTATTACTCAAAACTTTTACTGACATGCATTCTCTTGCATTTCACAAAGAGAATCATCAGAAATTTTACATGCTTCCTTTCTCCCAACCTCCTGCATTCTTGTGTGCCTCCCTGAGCTTTGAAAGAAATGGTTGTGCAGGAAGGACCTCCCTCCATGCATGTTTCACAGTATTACATCATTGATTTTTGCAAAGGCCACCTTGCTCCTGGGGAAGTTGTGTGGGCCTCACTCTGGACATGACGTGAGACCTTCAGATGGTTCTGACTCCCTTGATAATTGCATTCCTCCAACATAAGCTAAAGGTCACTTAAAAAGTTTCTTGAGGCTGGGTAGGGTTAATGCTTAGTTTGGCAAAAGATCATCTCTAAAATTCTGGGATTTTTAAATGTTTACACAATTGTTAGTCCCCATCTTGCTCTTCCTCACAGATCTGGAGCAAATTTTGATATCTTGCTACACTTCCTTTTCTTAAATATAAAATATAACTCATGTTAGGCAAGAACTGCAATTATTTTTATATCAAGGTTGGCAAATACATTTCATTTTTCATACCAATTCTTTTGATTGGTAATGGAAAATTGGAGTCCTGTGTTGAAAAATATTCAGAGGCATTTGTTCCTGGTGGGAAAGAGTATTTGCCCAATTATTAATATATTTTAGGGATATGAGAATCAACGTGGGATAGTATGCTTGTCTTGTGTTTGCTGAATTTCTACCATTTGTCAAGGTTCAGCTCCTGAATCAGAGTCCTGGGTGGTGAATCAAGATTCAAAATTGCCTTTGTTCTGCTGGACTGTGAAGGCCAAGAGTAATACAACTGAGCTCACAAGCCTCGTCACATAGACACAGCTAAGGTGTCTGTGCTTCAAGACCAGGGAGATGAGGAAGAGACTGTGACCAATAAAACCAGGTGAAAAATGGCAGACTTCTTCTTAAACAACTTTAAAAAAGTATGCCACAATATGATTTTGTATCAGGTTTTCTCCCTTCCTTCCTTCCTTCCTTCATTCCTTCCTTCCTCTCTCCCTCCCTCCCTCTTTTTCCTTCCTTCCTTCCTTCTTTCCTTCCTTCCTTCCTTTCTTCCTTCCTTTCTTCCTTCCTTCCTTCCTTCCTTCCTTCCTTCCTTCCTTCCTTCCTTCCTTCCTTCCTTTCTTTCTTCCTTCCTTTCTTTCTTTCTTTCTTTCTTTCTTTCTTTCTTTCTTTCTTTCTTTCTTTCTTTCTTTCTTTCTTTCCTTCTTTCTTTCTCTCTCTCTTTCTTTCTCTCTCTCTCTTTCTTTCTTTCTTTCTTTCCTTCTTTCTCTTTCTTTCTTTCTTTCTTTCTTCCTCCCTCCCTTCCTTCCTTCCTTCCTTCCTTCCTTCCTTCCTTCCTTCCTTTCTTTCTTTCTTTCTTTTTCTTTCCTTTCCTTCTTTCATCAATATAGCATTAACATTAACCTAGATTCCCTTTCTTTCTTTTTTGGGAGACATCATCTAGATGCTGAGATATTAGCATTGTCAGACATTATATGATTTCTAAGGACAAATAGAACAACTTCTGTGGAGCTCTCCTCACCCCACTTAGGTTCATACACCCAATTCTATGCTGCCAACTGCCCACCTTCCCTCCCACTTGGACATTCTCCTCATTCCCTTGGTCTTTAATATGCTGTGCCAGGCTTACCCATGCGTGAATGCCCTCTCACTCTGTCTGGACTCCAGCACTCCCTGCCAGGTTGCTCCTAACTTTACTTGGTGTCCCAACCTGCACAGGTGTGGCCCCCTAGTGTGGACACTCCCCTCACCCCACTCAGGCTCTGACTCCCTATACTAGACTGCCCTCCACAGAGGTGCCCTTCTCTTCTTACTGGGACTCTGATTCCCCATATCACTCCATCCCACCTCACTGACCACCTCCTCCACTTGCCTGGGCTCCAGCATCAGGTATCAGGCTCCAGCAACCTCCTATATGGTGCCCTCCTCCCCTCACATGGGCTTTGATACCCTGCTCTGAGGTACTGTGGCCCATCCCACCCCTGCCAGCCTATCTTGCTTTGCCTTCATCAACATCCTGAGAACTGGGTTATTCAGGAAGGAAAGGGAAGAAAAAGAAAAGAGGAAGCACTTAAAAATTTTTTTTTATTATTTACTAAAAGTATGTAAAAACAAAAACAGTTACAGGTAGAAAACAAGCTGATCACAACATCCAGAGATATTGTAACCTAGCAGGACCCTAAGGGGCCTTCCCAGGGACAGACCCCTACCCCATATCCTCTGTTTTAGCTCTTCTCTGAAGTACTGTATCTAGATAACAGTATCTGATGCACATTTCCTGAGTTGTTTTACAGATGCTAAAACCTCCACCAAATGGAAGACATTAACTGCTTGATGACCTTGAGCACATAGCTCCCAGGCCTATTGGAGCCTAAGGACTGATAATACCCCTGTGACACTGCCCAGTTACCTCACCATCAACCAACCAGAGAATTGTGCACGAGCTGATCACAGACCCTGAGACCCCCCTCCCTCACCTTGCCTTTGAAAAATGCTTTTCTGAAATCCATCAGGGAGTTTAGGTGTTTTTGAGGACAATTTGCCCTGGACTCCTTGCTTGGCACCTGCAATAAACACTGTACTTTCTTTCACCACAGCTCAGTGTCAGTAGATTGGCTTTACTGCTCACAGGTGAGTGGACCCAAGTTTGGTTTGGTAACAATATCCCAGGGATAATCCAGTAATTAATATTTTGCTGTATATTCTTTCTTTTTCCTTTTCTATGTATACATATCTATATCTAAAACTAATCTATATTCCTATCTATATCTATATTTATCTAACTTGTACCTTTCTGAATGTTAGGTATGTTAGTTGTACCTAAACCCAGAAAGCAAAAGTGATGTAGAGCTATAGAGAACAAGATATATAGGTATTGTAAGGTTAAGACTTTATGGCGACAGGACTATTTTCTATAGACAAAGTCTGAAACTCCATCTGGGTTTTTTTTTCAAGGATTTGGTTAAAGGATTGCCAAAGGAGCTGAGCCAGCCGACCTCTACTCTGTAGAGGCATGCCATCTGTACAAAGGGGATAAAATTCTCTTATTTGAAATGCTCTTAAAATGCTTTGAATGTATTTTGTGAAGATGATAAGTAGTCAAGAAATATTTAAATAAAATAAATGATTTAATGTATTTTTCCTAGTCTTCTGGGGATAGTAGGCATCTCAATAACCCTAAAATCAGCCTTGAAACAAAGAAGTATCAGGATTCTTAAAAAATATTAGGAGATTAACCAAGATGACAGAGTAGAAGGACGTGCTCTCACTCCCTCTTGTGAGAACACCAGAATCACAACTGGCTGCTGGACAATCATCGACAGGAAGACACTGGACTTCACCAAGGAGGATACCCCACGTCCGAGGACAGAGGAGAAGCCACAGTGAGATGGTAGGAGGGGCGCAATCAGAGTAAAATCAAATCCCATAACTGCTGGGTGGGTGACTCACAGACTGGCGAACACTTATACCACAGAAGTCCACCCACTGGAGTGAAGGTTCTGAGCCCCATGTCAGGCTTCCCAACCTGGGGGTCTGGCAACAGGAGGAGGAATTCATAGAGAATCAGACTTTGAAGCCTAGTGGGAATTGATTGCAGGACTTCGACAGGACTGGGGTAAACAGAGACCCCACTCTTGGAGGGTGCACATGGAATAGTGTGTGCATCGGGACCCGGGGGAAGGAGCAGTGACCCTGGTGGAGACTGAACCAGACCTACCTGCTAGTGTTGGAGGGTCTCCTGCAGAGGCGGGGGCTGGCTCTGTTTCACTGTGGGGACAAGGACACTGGCAGCGGAGGTTCTGGGAAGAACTCCTTGGCGTGAGCCCTCCCAGAGTCTGCCATTAGCCCCTCCAAAGAGCCCAGGTAGGCTCCAGTGTTGGGTTGCCTCAGGCAAAACAACCAACAGGGAGGGAACCCAGCCCCACCCATCAACAGTCAAGTGGATTAAAGTTTTACAGAGCTCTGACCGCCACAGCAACAGTCAGCTCTACCCACCATCAGAGCCTCCCATCAAGCCTCTTAGATAGCCTCATGAACCAGAGGGCAGACAGCAGAAGCAAGAAAAACTACAATCCTGCAGCCTGTGGAACAAAAACCACATTTACAGAAAGATAGACAAGATGAAAAGGTAGAGGGCTATATACCAGATGAAGGAACAAGAAAAAACCCCAGAAAAATAACTAAATGAAGTGGACATAGGCAACCTTCCAGAAAAAGAATTCAGAATAATGACAGTGAAGATGATCCAGGACCTCGGAATAAGAAAGGAGGCAAAGATCGAGAAGATGCAAGAAATGATTAACAAAGACCTAGAAGAATTAAAGAAAAAACAAACAGAGATGACCAATACAATAACTGAAATGAAAACTACACTAGAAGGAATCAATAGCAGAATAACTGAGGCAGAAGAATGGATAAGTGACCTGGAAGACAGAATGGTGGAATTCACTGCTGCAGAACAGACTAAAGAAAAAAGAATGAAAAGAAATGAAGACAGCCTAAGAGACCTCTGGGACAACATTAAACGCAACAACATTCGCATTATAGGGGTCCCAGAAGGAGAAGAGAGAGAGAAAGGACCAGAGAAAATACTTGAAGAGATTATAGTCGAAAACTTCCCTAACATGGGATAGGAAATAGCCACCCAAGTCCAGGAAGTGCAGAGAGTCCCTTACAGGATAAACCCAAGGAGAAACATGCCGAGACACATAATAATCAAAGTGGTAAAAATTAAAGACAAAGAAAAATTACTGAAAGCAGCAAGGGAAACATGACAAATAACACACAAGGGAACTCCCATAAGGTTAACAGCTGATTTCTCAGCAGAAACTCTACAAGCCAGAAGGGAGTGGCATGACATATTTATAGTGATGAAAGGGAAGAACCTACAACCAAGATTCCTCTACCTGGCAAGGATGTCATTCAGATCTGCTGGAGAAATCAAAAACTTTACAGACAAACAAAAGCTAAGAGAATTCAGCACCACCAAACCAGCTCTACAACAAATGTTAAAGGAACTTCTCTAAGCAGGAAACACAAGAGAAGAAAAGGGCCTACAAAAACAAACCCAAAACAATTAAGAAAATGGTCATAGGAACATACATATCGATAATTACCTTAAACGTGAATGGATTAAATGCACCAACCAAAAGACACAGGCTTGCTGAATGGATACAAAAACAAGACCCATATATATGCTGTCTACAAGAGACCCACTTTAGACCTAGGGACACATACAGACTGAAAGTGAGGGGATGGAAAAAGATATTCCATGCAAATGGGAATCAAAAGAAAGCTGGAGTAGCTATACTCATATCAGATAAAATAGACTATAAAATAAAGAATGTTACAAGAGACAAGGAAGGACACTACATAATGATCAAGGGATCAATCCAAGAAGAAGATATAACAATTATAAATATATATGAACCTAACATAGGAGCACCTCAATACATAAGGCAACTGCTAACAGCTATAAAAGAGGAAATTGAGAGTAACACAATAATAGTGGGGGACTTTAACACCTCACTTACACCAATGGACAGATCATCCAAAATGAAAATAAATAAGGAAACAGAAGCTTTAAATGACACAATAGACCAGATAGTTTTAATTGATATTTATAGGACATTCCATCCAAAAACAGCAGATTACACGTTCTTCTCAAGTGCACACGGAACATTCTCCAAGATAGATCACATCTTGGGTCACAAATCAAGCCTCAGTAAATTTAAGAAAATTGAAATCATATCAAGCATCTTTTCTGACCACAACGCTATGAGATTAGAAATGAATTACAGGGAAAAAACCGTAAAAAACACAAACACATGGAGGCTAAACAATACGTTATTAAATAACCAAGAGATCACTGAAGAAATCAAAGAGGAAATCAAAAAATACCTAGAGACAAATGACAATGAAAACACGACGACCCAAAACCTACGGGATGCAGCAAAAGCAGTTCTAAGAGGGAAGTTTATAGCTATACAAGCCTACCTAAAGAAACAAGAAAAATCTCAAGTAAACAATCTAACCTTACACCTAAAGAAACTAGAGAAAGAAGAACAAACAAAACCTAAAGTTAGCAGAAGGAAAGAAATCATAAAGATCAGAGCGGAAATAAATGAAATAGAAACAAAGAAAACAATAGCAAAGATCAATAAAACTAAAAGCTGGTTCTTTGAGAAGATAAACAAAATTGATAAGCCATTAGCCAGACTCATCAAGAAAAAGAGGGAGAGGACTCAAATCAATAAAATCAGAAATGAAAAAGGAGAAGTTACAACAGACACCGCAGAAATAGAAAGCATTCTAAGAGACTACTACAAGCAACTCTATGCCAATAAAATGGACAACCTGGAAGAAATGGACAAATTCTTAGAAAAGTATAACCTTCCAAGACTGAACCAGGAAGAAAGAGAAAATATGAACAGACCAATCACAAGTAATGAAATTGAAACTGTGATTAAAAATCTTCCAACAAACAGAAGTCCAGGACCAGATGGCTTCACAGGTGAATTCTATCAAACATTTAGAGAAGAGCTAACACCCATCCTTCTCAAACTCTTCCAAAAAATTGCAGATGAAGGAAAACTCCCAAACTCCTTCTATGAGGCCACCATCACCCTGATACCAAAACCAGACAAAGACACTACATAAAAAGAAAATTACAGACCAATATCACTGATGAATATAGATGCAAAAAATCCTCAACGAAATACTAGCAAACAGAATCCAACAACACATTAACAGGATCATACACCACGATCAAGTGGGATTTATCCCAGGGATGCAAGGATTCTTCAATATATGCAAATCAACCAATGTGATACACCATATTAAAAAATTGAAGAATAAAAACCATATGATCATCTCAATAGATGCAGAAAAAGCTTTTGACAAAATTCAACATCCATTTATGATAAAAACTCTCCAGAAAGTGGGCACAGAGGGAACCTACCACAACATAATAAAGGCCATATATGACAAACCCACAGCAAACATCATTCTCAACGGTGAAAAACTGAAAGCATTTCCTCTAAGATCAGGAACGAGACAAGGATGTCCACTCTCACCACTATTATTCAACATAGTTCTGGAAGTCCTAGCCACGGCAATCAGAGAAGAAAAAGAAATAAAAGGAATACAAATTGGAAAAGAAGAAGTAAAACTGTCACTGTTTGCAGATGACATGATACTATACATAGAGAATCCTAAAACTGCCAGCAGAAAACTGCTAGAGCTAATTAATGAATTTGGTAAAGTTGCAGGATACAAAATTAATGCACAGAAATCTCTTGCATTCCTATACACTAATGATGAAAAATCTGAAAGAGAAATTATGGAAACACTCCCATTTACCATTGCAACAAAAAGAATAAAATACCTAGGAATAAACCTGCCTAGGGAGACAAAAGACCTGTATGCAGAAAACTATAAGACACTGATGAAAGAAATTAAAGATGATACCAACAGGTGGAGAGATATACCATGTTCTTGGATTGGAAGAATCAACATTGTGAAAATGACTATACTACCCAAAGCAATCTACAGATACAATGCAATCCCTATCAAATTACCAATGGTATTTTTTACGGAACTAGAACAAATCATCTTAAAATTTGTATGGAGACACAAAAGACCCCGAATAGCCAAAGCAGTCTTGAGGGAAAAAAACGGAGCTGGAGGAATCAGACTCCCTGACTTCAGACTATACTACAAAGCTACAGTAATCAAGACAATATGGTACTGGCACAAAAACAGAAACATAGATCAATGGAACAAGATAGAAAGCCCAGAGATAAACCCACGCACCTATGGTCAACTAATCTATGACAAAGGAGGCAAAGATATACAATGGAGAAAAGACAGTCTCTTCAATAAGTGGTGCTGGGAAAACTGGACAGCTACATGTAAAAGAATGAAATTAGAATACTCCCTAACACCATACACAAAAATAAACTCAAAATGGATTAGAGACCTAAATGTAAGACTGGACACTATAAAACTCTTAGAGGAAAACATAAGAAGAACACTCTTTGACATAAATCACAGCAAGATCTTTTTTGATCCACCTCCTAGAGTAATGGAAATAAAAACAAAAATAAACAAATGGGACCTAATGAAACTTCAAAGCTTTTGCACAGCAAAGGAAACCATAAACAAGATGAAAAGACAACCCTCAGAATGGGAGAAGATATGTGCAGATGAATCAACAGACAAAGGATTAATCGCCACAATATATAAACAGCTCACTCAGCTCAATATTAAAGAAACAAACACCCCAATCCAAAAATGGGCAGAAGACCTAAATAGACATTTCTCCAAAGAAGACATACAGATGGCCACAAAGCACATGAAAAGATGCTCAACATCACTAAATATTAGAGAAATGCAAATCAAAACTACAATGAGGTATCACCTCACACCAGTTAGAATGGGCATCATCAGAAAATCTACAAACAACAAATGCTGGAGTGGGTGTGGAGAAAAGGGAACCCTCTTGCACTGTTGGTGGGAATGTAAATTGATACAGCCACTATGGAGAACAATATGGAGGTTCCTTAAAAAACTAAAAATAGAATTACCATATGATCCAGCAATCCCACTACTGGGCATATACCCAGAGAAAACCGTAATTCAAAAAGACACATGCACCCGAATGTTCATTGCAGCACTATTTACAATAGCCAGGTCATGGAAGCAACCTAAATGCCCATCAACAGACGAATGGATAAAGAAGTTGTGGTACATATATACAATGGAATATTACTCAGCCATAAAAAGGAACGAAATTGAGTCATTTGTTGAGACGTGGATGGATCTAGAGACTGTCATACAGAGTGAAGTAAGTCAGAAAGAGAAAAACAAATATCGTATATTAACACATGTATGTGGAACCTAGAAAAATGGTACAGATGAACCGGGTTGCAGGGCAGAAGTTGAGACACAGATGTAGAGAACAAACGTATGGACACCAAGGGGGGAAAACTGCGGTGGGGTGAGGATGGTGGTGTGCTGAATTGGGCGATGGGGATTGACATGTATAAAGTGATGTGTATAAAATTGATGACTGATTAAAAAAAATTATAATTTTGAATTTAGCCAAATTTCCATTAGAGTTCAAAACATATAACATGTCTTCTAGGCAAGAAAATGGAAGTGCATAGCAGGGTTTTAAGAATGTTTTACCGAACGTACATCTGTTTTGCTTTTTGTTTCTGTTGGGGTGTGTGTGTGTGTGTATTTGTAAATATTTAGGTAACTAAAAAATATATATATATAGGAGAGAAATGTAGTTCCTCTTTCCTAGACTTCTTGATGCTCTTTTGAGTGAGACATATGCTGTTGGTGCTGAGGGAGAAATGGAATTGGATACAGCTCTTTTATAAGCTCTTAGGAGACTAGGCAGGAACCAGAATTCAGGGTTCTAACTCTGCACCTGAGCCTGTAAGGAAGGTTGGTCAAAGCACACACCCTGAGGATAAACTTCTAATGAAATTTCTGTCCACCTCAAAAATGTAAGAGAAGGTTTGTTTCAGAATTGTGAGTGGGGAAAATGATTCATCTGAACTCTGTGAGGAAACTCATACACAGTATCAAGCAATTGCCAACTATAAACAACACAGGATGCTAAAAATAGTCAGCTCTCCAGACCCAGCATGGCCCATTTCCTGCAGGCTCTCCGTCAGCAGGGTCAGGGCCTGAGTACATCTCTGGCTTTGAGAGACTCTGGGGAACACTGTTTTTGAATGCTGGTCCACACATTCCCTCCTGGCACCTCGTTATCTAAACCAGTATATCTCTCTCCTTATTAGCTACATAAATATTTGGATTACTAAGTGTCAGAACCTCATGGCTCTTGTAAATTTGTAACCTTTATGATCCGTGAGCATGCTTGAATGGATTACATGGTCAGAGGCCATTGTGGAGTTCAGCATGTTCATCTGAGCATTAGAGAATGATGCTCTATGCCAGAGTGGTGGAGGTAGGAAGTGAGATGAACACTAAGTAGGAGAGACATTGCAAAAGACAGGTACCAAGCCCTATCGATGCCTTGGCCTCCAGGACCTACTGGATTGGCCCCTCAAGTCTTCCTTCTGTTTGTCATACTGCATCTCCCTCCTTCAAGAATTAGCTCACGTTTTACCTCCTTAAAATTAAATTATCTCTGCCTCCCATCTGCCAAGCCACTGCTGACCCACTATCTAATTCTTTGTTTTCATAGTTCTTGCATTTCTAAATGTTCTATGTAGTTGAAGGCCAATTACTCCATAATACTACAAGGAAGTTTAGGGGAAGGACTCTATCTCTAAACTCATGAACTAAACAGCTAGGGCACAACTCACACATTCTGATTGCCTTACAAGTAATATAAGAATCGCTAACATAACCAGTATTGTGATTTTTTTTCCCCTGAAGATCCAAATTTTAGATAAGTATATTTCTATATTTATAGACATTTTCAAAGGTGATAAAATATTTAGAATATCTAAAAACTTTAAATAAAAAAGACATATCCAAGATTAAAAACATTTTTCTTCTGGAGAAATTCACATTTCTTTTTCTTCCTCCTCCTCCCCCCTTTAAATTTAAGGCTAACAAAATACATTTAAGGACACATTGCTCCAAACGAAGCTAACTTTTGGACCCCACCCCATGCCATGTCTTAGCTTCATTACGTCCCACCCTGTTCTAAATAAGCCCCCTCCAAGTCTGTGTGATAAATGCAAATTTTCAAAGAGATATGGAGGAAGTCAGCTCAGGGCCAAGGAGAAACTCTTTTTGAATTCATTTCAGGTTTGACTCTGAGACCTTCAATTGTCTAGGGAGGAGGGCCTGGATAAAGAAGAAAACAAGAAGACTGCTGGTTTTCATGTATATGTTCCTATTCCTGAAAAAGGAATAACACTGTCTAGAGAATCTGGCTTAAGCAAAAAAGAGAATTTATAGGCTCACATAACTGAACAGGTATAGATTTCCAAAAAAAAGGCTTAATTCTTGACTCCAGAAATACGGACCAAGACTTCCTTTTTCTCCTTCCATTTCTCAGTTCCACTTGCTGACAACACCATACTTCTAGTTAATCAAGCTGACCACCTGAACTCTTTTTCCTCACTTCTTATATCACTTATTCAAAAAATCCTATAGGTCCACCTTAAATATACATACAGGATCCAACCACTTCTTACCATTTTCACTGCTACCAGACTTGTATAAGTCACCACCATCTCTTGCCTAGATTATTGCAATAGCTTCCTCATTGTTATCCCAACACTGTCCCCTGAAATCTATTTACAGCACAACAGCAGAAAGGCTCTTTTCAAAAGCTAAGTTGTATCCTGCTGTCCATCTTCTCAAAGACCTTACGCTGCTTCCCACCTCACTCAGAGCAAAAGAAAATCCTCACATATCTTGTCCTCCTCTCCCTTACTTACATTACTGTAGCCATGCTGGTTCCTTATTTTTCCTCAAACATAGCAGGTAGGAGCCTTCCTTAGGACCTGATATTTCCTCTACCTGGAATGCTTTCTTCAATACCCTTATAACCAATTTCTTACTCTTGTTAAAGTTTGCTCAAGTGATACCTCATTAGTGTGGCCTATCCTGACCACTCTGCTTCAAATTGTAACCCCCACTCGTCTTTTTTCCCCAAAGTCCTTAGAACTTTTTGAACTATTTATCTATGTCTATTGATCTATCTATCATCCATCTATATATGATTTTTCCTCTCCCCCATTAGAACTAAGTTCCGTTAAAGCAGGGATTTTTGTTTGTTTTATTCACTGATGCATACCTAGAAGTTAAGACCTAGTAGGTGCTCAGTAATATTTTACCCTATTATATTGTATAAATATATGTAATTTATTTATCCATTTTCCTGTTGATGACCATTTTTGTTGTTTCCAAGCTTTTGCTATTGCTGCAGTGAACATGTATATCAATCTTGGTGTAATTTGGATGGGTTTTGCTCTAGGACATTTTCTAGCTTTTGTTCTGTTACTGAACTCAGGTCTGGCTGTTTGTTACTCAAAAGTCAATACCTGTGAGACAGCTGTTGGTAGAAAGGAAAGTTGCTTTTAATCAGAATGCCAGCAATCTAGGGAGAAAGTGGACTCATGTCCCAAGACCAACTCTAAAGATTCTGCTCAGCCATAGAAGTTTTTACAGGGGAAGTAATCTCAGTTAATCATTGAGATAGGGGATCGAACTCATAGCCATCTCCCACGGCATGCAGGCTTGTTGACTCCTTGTGATCTTTCTTTAGATGCTATCTTGTTCACACAGTTTGTTCATGAGATTACTGAAGGGGAAGCTAAGGAAGAGATCTGGTCATCTGTTAGTTACTTATTCTTCATATCTACTTCTTTGATCTATGGAAAGAACCAACAGTGATCTGTGTGATCAAAAGATCACAAGAACCAACATTTGGATCAAAAGAACCAACATCTTTTGTGTGATCAAAAAATGTGAAAGGTGTGCTAGGGCCAGTGATGAGTAGAGTATGGGGGTTCCTGGTTTAAGATTAGTTACAGTATAGCTTTGCTAAAGTGACAAGACAAGGGGCTTCTTGCTAACGGCAGTTTCCTGCAAAGAGCTGCTTACCAATCCCCCCCTGTCAGATATTCCATTTCTATGGGATTAAGGATGAAGGTCCATTTTCTGTAATTGCTTCATGCTGAGAAAGAACATCAAGGTCTTAGAGTGAAAGATATCAACATGGGTTTGAAGTATCTCTTTGCTGATGGTTTTTGTTGCCTGCTTAAATATATGGGCAGAGCAACCTACAATTATGTTGATACCTACAAAGATACAGATTATTGTTATTTTAGTGTTAATCCCATTCTCTTAAGGCCAGTTCTTGGAATTGTGCTAGCCATAGATTCAGTACTGTTCAAAATGGAGCAGCTTATGTCATGGCTGCAGTCTGGTCACCATGCAGGTAGTTTTTCCCTCTGGTGGCAGTTATAGTATCTGTAGAACAACTCAGGAATGTGCATCAAACACTGAGTCTGTGACTCTATTGTCCTAATCATTAACTGCTTGAACCTGCTCTTTCATGACTCAGGTAGGCCTGGAAAACTTTAGCTTTTTTACAAAGAAGAGGCAGGGGAAATAGAGGGGCTTTTGTACCTGGGGGACCCTGCAAGTTTCCAGTTCTTTAGGAAGAAGATTCTGAAGTTGGAACAATACCTGTGGAGAATTGAATGAAATGATTGGGTAGAGAGAGAAGTTAAACTGAGGTGTAGTTACAAAAGAAGCCTCAGCTCTCCAGCTGGGATGGCATCTTCAGGTAGTCCCAAATTGGGGCAAGGAGGCTTGGTCCCTGTACACCTATGTTGGAATAGGCTGCCCCAGGAGGGGATCTACTTATTCTTGGGTGAGGCCATTCCCTTCAGTAAGAGCAGGTTCCTGAAAGGAAATTAGTGCCTGGGTCCTAAGAGGCAGGATACAAATGGTGTACCATAGCATCCACAGGCAAATTTTAAGAGAAAAATCTTGGATAGTAGAGTGTGTACCTCTGCAATTTTACTATGTTTTGATAAATTATTTCCCAAATTGGTTATACCAAGTTCTGCTCCCTTCTGCAGTATATAAGAATTTTTGTTATACTCCCTTTCCACATTTTCTGTATCTTTGTTTCCTTGTGCTATTTTCTAGATATTTTCTACAGATTTTTCTCGAGGTGTAAAACTTATCTCTTTGGTTATGTTTAACCTGCTTTTTAACTCACTGAGGGTTTTTTCCTTGCTGAGTTTTTATTTTTGTAAGTTTCATCATTTCTTTTAAGATTTTTTTTTTCTTAAAAAACAAATAGTTCCTTTTCTATGGTTTTTATTTCTTGTTTTATTTTTTAATAATATAAAACATTTTTTTTCCTGTTCAATAGTAAGTAGTTATATATTTTTGAAGTTCAGAGGCAGTACTTTTACTGTTCGGTCTGTTTATTCTCATGCAACCTTGCTTCTCAATGTCTGCAATTATGTAACTGTCAGCATGTAATTGTGGGAATCCTGTGCTGCCTGTATCCATCCTCCGTAAGAATTTTGCATCTGCTTCTGCGAGGAAACCCAGAACCCCATTTCTTTTCTTTTAAAATAGACTTTATTTCTTAGAGCAGTTTTAGTTTCACAGAAAAATTGAGCAGAAAGTACAGAGTTACCATATACTCCCTGTCCCCACAAAGGCACAGAGCCTCCGCCACTATTAACATCCCCCACCAGAATGGTACATTTGTTACAATCAATGAACCTACATCCACATATCATTGTCACCCAAAATCCATAGTTTATGTTAGAGTTCACTCATGGTGCCCATTTCTTTTATAAAAACCTTTTTCTTATGTGTGTGAAAAATTTCAAACATATAAGAAAAATGTGAAATACTATAGCTTCATGCAAGAGTCTCAGTTTCAATTCTATGCCTTGCAGAGACCCAAAGCCTTCCCTCCAATCTCCACAGGGCAGTTAGTATCCAAGCTGCTTCTTCCTGAGATCAACACAATGTCTTCACACCAGAGAGCCTCTGCCACTTGCTCACTCCTCTCAGCTATGGATTAGAAATATTTTTGTTATATGTTATGCAGCTTATCCAAGTGTTTTGTAACAGAAAGTTTTTGGGTGATCTACTCCACCATATTTTCAGAATGGAAGCCTTTCATAGTTTTCCCACATTTAAATTGCTACTTCTTACAGTTACCAAGCAAGGGCTCATGTGCCTAAGGCACAGAAAGCCAAACTCTGACAGTGGATGTTTGCAGCAAAGTAAGAGTTTATTTTCAGGGTGCCATGCTAGGAGAATGGGCAGCTCATGCTCAGAAGGCCTGAACTCCCTGATGGTTTTTAGGAAAGGGTTTTTAAAGACAGTGTTAGGGGAGAGGTTCATAGGATGCCTGATCAGCTCATGTACCTTCTTCTGATTGGTTGGTTGGTGGTGAGATAGCAGAGTGATGTTTTGGGTGTCTCGATCATCAACATTCTTGTCCTAACCAGTCTGAGGTCAACGTGCTTGTGGCCAGCATGTACTCACCATCCTCCACCTGGGTGGGGAGCTTAGTTTCTGCAGAACAAGTCAAAGATATGTATCAGATTGTTATCTATATCCCTTCAGGAGGAACTAGGAGTCCTGTGACTCTATTGTCCTAATCATTAACTTCTTGAGTTTGCTCTTTGGAACTGGGGAAGGCCTAGAAGACTAAAACCTTTTTTCTACAAGCAAGAAAAAGGGGACATGGAGGGACTTTTGTACCCGGGAAGGCCCTTGCAGAATCCTGCTTGGTTTCACTGCTTTCTACTCCCCTTCACAGGGTACTATTATTCTTCCTGCCCCCGGATGTGGGTGTTCCCCAGGATTCCACCTTAGCTCTCTTCTCTTCTTATCCATGTCATGTCTGCCACAAAGTTGATTATTCCTAAATTGAAGCAGGAGGGAAGCAGGCAGGGCACAACCTTTAAAAGAATGACGTAGCCTGAGGACACGACATAAACTGATTGGAACCAAAAAGGTCCAAGATGGCAGACAAGTTGACTTCCACTGTACCTTGAGCCTCAGTGTATGTTCACTGTAACACACCCACAGGTGCCATGACAGTTCCAAGGCTGACCATAAAGGTCAAAAAGTTGGCAGTGGCCCAATTCCTGGAAATCCCCACCTCTTCCCCAAAATAGCTGGAATATTCCTCCCAATCATTAGCCTATAAAATTACCCACCCCTATAAAAACCGACAACCCCATACCTTGGTGCTGCTCGTGCCTTCTGAAATGGCCCACACTCTGCCTGTGAAGTGTGTTTCTCTAAATAAATCCATTTCTTACCTATCACTTTGTCTCTCACTGAATTCTTTCTGCAATGAGACATCAAGAACCTGAGCTTCATTAAGGTCTGGGGCCAGGTATGTGATCTCAGTTAAAAGACTGTGGGTTCAAGTCCCAACCTGGGTTTTGGCTGGGTTCAGGTCCCGGCCCATGTGTTCAAGTCCCAATCTGAGTTGCATGGTTTCAAAATTAGTACTTTTAGTTGAGACCTTCTCCTGACCTCCAGACACAGATATCCTACCACTTCCAGGATGTCACCACCACCACAGTTACCTACTCATGTGCCAAGTTTAAAACTGATTTTATTATTGTTTCCCACTGACTGACTTTATCCTGCAGATTGAACACCTCAAGTCACAGTTCATGGAACAGATACCATGATTCACTAAACTATCTAGATGGGCCTATGAATATAGGTTCACAACATCTGAGGGTCTGTCTGTCAGGCTCATCCCCCATACAAGGCCACAGACAAGATTTACAGTAGTGTGTATAGAGGGGTCAAACTTACCGTAAGTATATGGGTTTACTTCTGGGTTTTCTATTCTGTTCCATTGATCTATATATCTGTTTTTGTGCCAGTACCATACTATTTTGATGACTGTAGTTTTGTAGTATAGTCTGAAGTCAGGGAGCATGATTCCTCCAACTGCATTCTTCTTTCTCAAGATTGTTTTGGCTATTTGGGGTCTTTTGAGTTTCCATACAAATTAAAAAATTTTTCTAGTTCTGTGAAAAATGCCATTGGAAATTTGATAGGGATTGCATTGAATCTGTTGATTGCCTTGGGTAGTAAGATCATTTTAACAATATTGATTCTTCCAATCCAAGGACATGGTATATCTTTCCATTTGTCTGTGTGGTCTTCAATTTCTTTCATCAACATTTTATAGTTTTTGGAGCACAGGTCTTTTGTCTACTCAGGTATCTTAATTCCTTTTTGTTGTAATTCCACCCTGGTTCTTTCTGAGAAGACAGCTGGAACAAGGAACCTGTTTAAACTTTTTACTGTGTATAGTATCTTTTCTACCCTAGTTATGTTGATAACTGCCCAGAAAAACTGCCAGTTTTCTTGACAAGGTACAGGTAAATTGGCTATGGCACCAAAACCTTCAGTTTATTCAATTCTTCCAAGGTCATCTTAATGCCAAGTTGGGGGATTGGTAATTTCAAGCCCTAACTGAACAGCTTTACAGATGTGACTGACAACCCCCAAAGTTTGACCTTGATCCAGTGTTTTCTAGAGAGAGAGAGATACCTCATCTTGTTCCATCTTAGCTCACTTTATGGATTTAATACATATTTTAATGAGTATCTATGATGTGCCAGAAACTGTGTTAGACACCAAAAATATGGCAGCAAATGACCATGGTTCATGTTCTCAACAGTACAGGAGATGATTTAATCCTCTAATTCTGGGATCATAAAATCAGAACATGCAGATGACATGAGTAGCACTCTGGGCAAGAAGGAGAGGCTGGAGTGAGTAATTCAGCAAGCATCGTGCAAGGGGGCTGCCATTATTCATCTCCAGCAAATTGTATCTATGCTAGAAAGTGATATGTTTCCATAGCTCTAATTTTTCAAAGGAATCTGGATACTTTGCCCATATTTCCTATATATTACCCAAATATTGCTTGTTTTACATTCTCTGTGAGGTGATGTAGAATAAATCATTTTTATGGTAATTATAATAATATATAAGAATATATTATTAATTTCCAAATGACGTATCTCTTATCTGTAAAACTAAGTCACATATTCACTTGCTTCATTTCCTACAGACATCTGTATAAACAGTGAGGAGGAAGGGACTTTTTATGCAAGCAAGGCATGGATGAAGTCATAGCAATATTTTTTACCTCTTCTTGTATTCTTCTGCTCTGAGTTAGGTCTATAGGTTCCTGTCCTCAAGAAGCCAATGTCTTCATTTTAAAACTGTAAATCTGATATTCCTCTCCTTCATCAAAAATAATGAAGATGTACAAGTATTAAAAATAACAATGCCAAATACTTGCTTTCTTGCCTAATTTATTAGAGTTTTTTCCTTTAATCTGGGAGAAAAAATTAAATGGTGGTGGGACATATGAGACACTAGGGAGACACTGATTAAATGTGCTAAGGAACACTCCAGGTACAGGAACAACAGGCTTGTATTTAGAGTTGGTCTGCCAAACCACAAAAGGAAATAAGAATAGAGCCGTTCTCTAACCACCTAATGTTGGGTTTTGCATTTCACTACAAGTTTTCATGCAGCATCTCTTTTCTAAGGTGCACTTCACTAAATAATGTGATATTAATTAGGCGCAAGTGATAGCCCAGAGAGTGGATTTCCATTTCCTCATTACCAAACAAGTGCTGTCTCCTGTGGGCACTAAGTCATCAACCGCAATGTATCATTAGTGTCATCATTTTAGCAAATCAGTTCTGGCTGGTAGCTGAAAATTGGCTAAATGGGATGTTCTCTTACATGCAGCCCTGGGAATGAGAAGATAATGGGTCTGTTCTTTAGGTAAAAGAATAATTAGCAATAAGGAGTTGACCAAGTTAAATTGTTTAATGATTTGCCAACACAGTGAGTGACACATTAAAATATCAAGAGTCTAATTCAGGATTGATCTGAATCAAAATGAACAAGAAAACCCCCAAAAGAACACCCATTAGCTGTCCCTTCTTCCCCTTTTAAGTCCAACCTCAAAGCATTTATTAATCAAAAAACTGACCTACCTGAGACGGCAATAATGAAACATTTCTTCTGTTTAAAAAGATGGGTCTTTAGGCAACATCTCAGGACTTCATAGGGTTTGCAAATTTCCCAGATTATTACTAATCCCCCAAATGTTTTATCAACAAAGTCCACCCTATGTACACTGGGTCATGAGGCAACCTAACTTATCTGGAACACTTGGGAAATTTTAGGTGTAGGTTAATTGGTAAAGGAGCTGATTTCCAGATACATTTCTCCAATTAAGGATATTCCCTCCACCAGGACCATGAGAACTTTTTACTGGAATGTAAGAGCTGACCACAGAAACCTTCTCACACTGTATTGGAGCATCGGTCTTGGTGTGCATGCAGACATGGCTACTTTATCTTCCACAGAAGAGAGAAGTGGGCACAAGAAGCTGTTTTGAAGATTAATAGAATGTATGCCAAATGTTTAAACTTCCTGGAAGGAGAAGCCTTAGGGCAGCTGTCCCTCAGTGCGGCTCACCTTTAGGAACAGCCAGGGAGCCTCTTAAAAATAAATTCCCAGCCCAGTACTTCTCAAACGTCAATGAGCATAATAATCCCCAGGGGATCTTTATTAAACTTCAGATTCTGGTTCTATAGGTCTGGGTTGGACCCTCAAATTCTGCTCTTCTGATAAGCCCCCAGGTAATGGTGATGCTGGTAGTTCACGGTTTGAGAATCACTCCTGTAAGCATTGTTTTTAAATGCAATAATTCTTGTGAAAGTGCTCTGTAAATAATAAAGCATTACATAAATTCAAATATGATAATACTAATACTAATAAACAAGGAATGTGCTTTTAAAATAACTATTTTACAGTCCATCTTATATATACTGTAATATGGGCCTCAACATCTTTCTTTTTATTTTTAATTACTTAGTACTTCTAAATCCAATCTATTAGCAAATTCTGTCAGTGCTACCTGCTCCTTTCACTCAGCATCAACTTTGTAAGATATAATCGTATTGTGCATAGCTACAGTTCATGCAGGGAAAAATTATGTTTTGATATAAAAACATGAATTTAAATCTCAAAATATCACACCCTATTCAAGAATAAACTCTAGATTAATTTTTAAAAGCTAAATGTGGGAAAAAGCTATTGTAGAATATGGAAGTATTTATTAAACAAGATGAAAAATCACAAAGATAAATACTGATTGAATTGATCATATAAAATTTTAAACTGTCAACTATAATAAAAAAAATGTTACGAGACAAATGACAATAGATACTCCACATATAGCAAAAGATTACTACCCAGAATTTATTTTAAAAACTCTTACAAAATTCATTTTATTTTACTTTATTGGAGTATAATTGCTTTACAATGTTGTTAGTTCCTGCTGTATAATGAACTGAATCAGCTATATGTATACATATATCCCCTCCCTCTTGGACCTCTACCCCACCCCCCATCGCACCCATCGAGGTTGGCACAGAGCACTGAGCTGAGCTCCCTGTGCTATATAGCAGGTTCCCACTAGCTATCTATTTTACACATGGTAGTGTATTTATGTCAAACCTAATCTCCCAATTCGTCCCAGTCTCCCCTTCCCCCTCTGTGTCCACATGTCCATTCTCGATGTCTTCGTCTATATTCCTGCCCTGCAAATAGGTTCATCTGTACCATTTTTCTAGATTCTACATATATGCATTAATATATGATATTTGTTTTTCTCTTTCTGGCTTACTTCACTCTGTATGACAGACTCTAGGTCCATCCACATCTCTACAAATGACCCAATTTTGTTCCTTTTTATGGCTGAGTAATATTCCATTATATATATATATGACATCTTCTTTATCCATTCATCTGTCATTGGACATTTAGGTTGTTTCCATGTCCTGGCTATTTTAAATAGTGCTGCAATGAACATTGGGGTACATGTGTCCTTTTGAATTATGGTTTTCTCAGGGTATATCCCCACTAGTGGGATTGCTGGGTCATATGGTAGTTCTATTTTTAGTTTTTTAAGGAACCTCCATACTGTTCTCCATAGTGGCTGTATCAATTTGCATTCCCACCAACAGTGCAAGAGGGTTCCCCTTCCTCTATACCCTCTCCAGCATTTATTGTTTGTAGATTTTTTGATGATGGACATTATGACTGGTGTAAGGCGATATCACATTGTAGTTTTGATTTGCATTTCTCTAATAATTAGTAATGTTGAGCATCTTTTCATGTGCCTCTTGGCCATCTGTATGTCTTCTTTGGAGAAATATCTGTATAGGTCTTCCACCCATTTTTTAATTGGGTGGTTTGTTTTTTCATATTGAGCTCCATGAGCTGTTTGTATATTTTGGAGATTAATCCTTTGTCAATTGATTCATTTGCAAATATTTTTTCCCATTCTGAGGGTTGTCTTTTCTTCTTCTTTATGGTTTCCTTTGCTGTGTAAGAGCTTTTAAGTTTCATTAGGTCCCATTTGTTTATTTTTGTTTTTATTTTCATTACTCTAGGAGGTGGGTCAAAAAAAATCTTGCTGTGGTTTATATCAAAGAGTGTTCTTCCTATGTTTTCCTCTAAGAGTTTTATAGTGTCCAGTCTTACATTTAGGTCTTTAATCCATTTGGAGTTTATTTTTATGTATGTTGTTAGGGAGTGCTCTAACTTCATTCTTTTACATGTAGCTGTCCAGCTTTCCCAACACCACTTATTCAAGAGGCTGTCTTTTCTCCATTGTATGTTCTTGCCTCCTTTGTCATAAATTAGGTGACCATATGTGCATGGGTTTCTCTCTGGGCATTTTATCCTGTTCCATTGATCTATATTTCTGTTTTTGTGCCAGTACCATACTGTCTTGATGACTGTAGCTTTGTAGTGTAGTTTGAAGTCAGGGAGCCTGATTCATCCAGCTCCATTTTTCTTTCTCAAGATTGCTTTGGCTATTTGGGATCTTTTGTGTTTCCATACCAATTGTAAAATATTTTGTTCTAATTCTGTGAAAAATGCGCTTGGTAATTTGATAAGAATTGCATTGAATCTGTAAATTGCTTTGGGTAGTATAGTCATTTTCACAATATTGATTCTTCCAATCCAAGAACATTTTATATCTCTCCATCTGTTTGTGTCATCTTTGATTTCTTTCATCAGTATCTTATAGTTTTCTTAGTACAGCTCTATTACATCCTTAGGTATTTTATTCTTTTTGTTGTTATGGTAAATGGGAAAGTTTCCTTAATTTCTCTTTCTGATCTTTCTTTGTTATTGTATAGGAATGCAAGAGATTTCTGTGCATTAATTTTGTATCCTGCAACCTTACCAAATTCACTGATTAGTTCTAGAAGTTTTCTGGTGGCATCTTTAGGATTTTCTATGTATAGTGTCATGTCATCTGCAAACAGTGACAGTTTTACTTCTTCTTTTCCGATTTGTATTCCTTTTATTTCTTTTCCTTCTCTGAATGCTGTGGCTAGGACTTCCAAAACTACGTTGAATAAGAGTGGTGAGAGTGGACATCTTTGTCTTGTTCCTGATCTTAGAGGAAATGCTTTCAGTTTTTCACCATTGGGAATGATGTTTGCTGTGGGTTTGTCATATATGGCCTTTATTATGTTGAGGTAGGTTCCCTCTATGCCCATTTTCTGGAGAGTTTTTTGTCATAAATGGATGTTGAATTTTGTCAAAAGCTTTTTCTGCATCTATTGAGATGATCATATGGTTTTTATTCCTTAATTTGTTAATATGGTGTATAACATTGATTTGCATATATTGAAGAATCCTTGCATTCCTGGGATAAATCCCAATAGATCATGGTGTATGATCCTTTTAATGTGTTGTTGTATTCAGTTTGCTAGTATTTTGTTGAGGATTTTTACATCTATGTTCATCAGTGATATTGGTCTGTAATTTTCTTTTTTTGTAGTATCTTTGTCTGGTTTTGGTATCAGGGTGATGGTGGTCTTGTAGAACGAATTTGGGTGCGTCCCTCTTTCTACAATTTTTTGGAAGAGTTTGAGAAGGATAGGTGTTAGCTCTTCTCTAAAAGTTTGATAGAATTCGCCTGTGAAGCCATCTGGTCTTGGACTTTTGCTTGTTGGGCGATTCTTTTGTTTTTTTTTGGCTGCATTGGGTCTTTGTTGCTGCGCATTGGCTTTCTCTAGTTGTAGTGAGTGGGGGCTACTCTTCGTTGCGGTGCATGTGCTTCTCATTGCGGTGGCTTCTCTTGTTGCAGAGCTCAGTAGTTGTGGCACACAGGCTTAGTTGCTCCACAGCAAGTGGGATCTTCTTGGGCCAGGGCTCGAACCTGTGTCCCCTGTATTGGCAGGCAGATTCTTAAGCACTGCACCACCAGGGAAGTCCCTGTTGGAAGATTTTTAATTTCAGTTTCAATTTCATTAGTTTTGATAGGTCTGTTTATATTTTCTAATTCTTCTTGGTTCAGTCTTGGAAAGTTGTACCTTTCCAAGAATTTGTCCATTTCTTCGTGGTTGTCCATTTTATTGGCATACAGTTGTTTGTAGTAGTCTCTTATAATCCTTTGTATTTCTGTGGTGTAAGTTTTGATTTCTCCTTTTTCATTTCAAATTTTATTGGTTTGCATCCTCTTCCTTTTTTTCTTGATGAGTCTGGCAAAAGGTTTATCAATTCTGTTTATCTTCTCAAAGAACCAGCTTTTAGTTTTATTGATCTTTGCTATTGTTTTCTTTGTTTCTATTTCATTTATTTCTGCTCTGATCTTTATGATTACTTTTCTTCTACTTACTTTAAGTTTTCTTTGTTCTTCTTTCTCTAGTTGCTTTAGGTGTAAGGTTAGATTGTGTATTTGAAATTTTTCTTGTTTCTTGAGGTGAGATTGAATTGCTGTAAACTTCCCTCTTAGAACTGCTTTTGCTGTGTCCCATAGGTTTTGGGTTGTTGTGTTTTCATTGTCATTTGTTTCTATGTATTTTTAAAATTTCTTCTTTGATTTCTTCAGTGATCTCTTGGTTATTTAGTACCACACTGTTTAGACTCCATATATTTGTGTTTTTTACAGTTTTTTTTTCCTGTAATTGATTTCTAATCTCATAGTGTTGTGGTCAGAAAATATGCTTGATATGATTCAATTTTCTAAAATTTTCTGAGGCTTGATTTGTGACCCAAGATGTGATCTATCCTGGAGAATGTTCTGTGTACACTTGAGAAGAAAATGTATTCTGCCACTTTTGGGTGGAATGTCCTATAAGTAGCAATTACATCTATCTGGTCTATTGTGTCATTTAGAGCTGTGTTTCCTTATTTATTTTCTGTTTGGATGATCTGTCCATTGGTGTAAGTGGGGTGTTAAAGTCCCCTACTATTATTGTGTTACTGTTGATTTCCCCTTGTATGGTTGTTAGCATTTGCCTTATATATTGAGGTGCTCCTATGTTGGGTGCATAAATATTTATAATTGTTATATCTTCTTCTTGGATTGATCCCTGGATCACTATGTTGTGTCCTTCCTTATCTCTTGTAACAGTTTTTATTTTAAAGTCTATATTATCTGATATGAGTATTGCTACTCCAGCTTTCTTTTGATTTCCATTTGCATGGATTATCTTTTTTTCCACCCTTTCATTTTCAGTCTGTATGTGTCCTTAGGTCTGAAGTGTGTCTCTTGTAGACAGCATATATATGGGTCTTGTTTTTGGATCCATTCAGCCAGTCTGTGTCTTTTGTTTAGAACATTTAATCCATTTACATTCAAGGTGATTATTGATATCTATGTTCTTATTACCATTTTCTTAATTGTTTTAGGTTTGTTTTTGTGGGTTTTTTTCTTCTCTTATGTTTCCCGCCTAGAGAAATTCCTTTATCATCTGTTGTAAAGCTGGTTTGGTGGTGCTGAATTCTCTTAACTTTTGCTTGTCCGTAAAGCTTTTGATTTCTCCATTGAGTCTGAATGCGATTCTTGCTGGGTAATCTTGGTTGTAGGTTTTTCTCTTTCATCACTTTAAGTATATCCTGCCACTCCCTTCTTGGCCGCAGAGTTTCTGCTGAAAAATCAGCTGATAACCTTATGGGGATTCCTTTGTATGTTATTTTTTGCTTTTCCCTTGTTGCTTTTAATATTTTTTTCTTTGTATTTAATTTTTGTTAGTTTGATTAATATGTGTCTTGGTGTATTTCTCCTAGGGTTTATCCTGTATGGGACTCTCTGTGTTTCTTGGACTTGGGTGAATATTTCCTTTCCCATGTTAGGAAATTTTCCACTATAATCTCTTCAAATATTTTCTCAGACCCTTTCTTTTTCTTTTCTTCTTCTGGGACCCCTATAAATCAAATGTTGGTGCATTTAGTGTTTTCTCAGTGGTCTCTGAGATTATCTTCAATTCTTTTCATTCTTTTTTCTTTATTCTGCTCCTCAGCTGTTATTTCCACCATTCTGTGTTCCAGCTCACTTATTCGTTCTTCTGCCTCAGTTTTTATGTTATTGATTCCTTCTAGTGCATTTTTCATTTCAGTTATTGTCTTATTCTTCTCTGTTTGTTTGTTCTTTAGTTCTTGTAGATCTTTTTAAAACATTTCTTGTAATTTCTCAATCCATGCCTCCATTCTATTTCCAAGATTCTGTATCATCTTTACTATCATTACTCTGAATTCTTTTTCAGGTAGGTTGCCTATTTCCTCTTCATTTTTTTGGTTTTGTAGGTTTTAACTTGCTCCTTCATTTGTGACATAGTTTTTTATCTTTTTTTTTTCTTTTTCATTGGTGGGATTGTGTTCCTGTCTTACTGGTTGTTTGGCCTGAGTCTTCCAGCACTGGAGTTTGTAGGCTTTTGGGTAGAGTTGGGTCTTTGTGCTGAAATGAGGACCTCCAGGAGACCTCATTCCAATGAATATTCCCTGAGGTCTGAGGTTCTCTGTTAGTCCAGTGGATTGGGCTTGGAGCTCCCACTGCAGGAGGTCAGACCTAACCCCTAGTTTGTGAACCAAGATCTTGTAAGCCGTGTGGGGTTGCAAGAAAAAAATTAAAAAAAGGAATAAAAGAGCAGAAAAGAGCAGAATAATAACAAAGAGTAAAAAATAAAATAAGATTAGAAAACTAACAGATATGTTGTTAGCAAAAATTAAAAAATAAAATATAGATGAAACAACAACCATCAGGTAAATCAGAACCACAAAAGCCAAAAAGAGGAGGAAAAAAAAAAAAAGCCTGAAAAGGCCTTGGCTGTGGGGGACAGGGCTTAAGCAGAGGCGGGGTTTAGGAGGTGGGTGGGGCCTACGCTTAAGACCCACAGGACTGGAATAGGCCCTGGGCAGGGCCGGGGGTGGAGCTTAGGCTCAATGCGGTCAGAGGGGCCCAGGAGTGCCTTGGCTTTGGAAGGCGAAGGACCAGGTCCAGGACCCCAGCAGGCTCCCTGGTCCCAAGTGGGTGGGGGAAACTCTAGGTGTGTTCCCCCAATCCTCGATCCTCTGATCCCAGAGGGTCCCTGCCCATTGGCCTCTCTTCTTCATGCCCCTAGGACCCATGTGGCCAGAGGGGGCCCCGGAAGGCAGGGGACCAGAACCGTAAGCCTCATCGGCTTCCCAGGGCTGAGTGGGCAGGGGAAATGACCTCTGTGCCTTCCCTGATCCTCGGATCCTGGAGAGCCCCTCCCTGTCCACCTCTCCTCTTCTCCCCTGCCTCCCTCTACACCCCTAGGACCAACGTAGCCTAGAGAGGACCCCGGAAAATGGAAGACCAGACCTGGGAGCCCAGCAGGCTTCCTGGGGCCCGAGTGGGTGGGGGAAATGCCCTCCATGCCTCCCCTGATTCTCTGGTCATGAAGTGTCCCCTGCACCATCCGCCTCTCCTCCTCTTCCCCCCTCCTCCCTCCCTCCCATGCCTCTAGGACCCACGCAGTCGGAGAGGGCCCCAGAGACTGGAGGACCAGGCCTGGGAGCCCAGCAGGCTTCCTGAGGCCTGAGTGGGTGGGGGAAATGCCCTCCACACCTCCCCTGATCCTCCAATCCTGGAGGGCCCCTCCCCATCCACCCTCTTCTTCTCTCCCCACTTCACTCCTATGCCCCCAGGACCCACATGGCCCAGAGGGAGCCTCAGAGGGTGGAGGACCCAGCCCAGGAGCTCACCAGGCTTCCCCAGCCCGATTGGGCAGGGGGAATGCTAGGCATGCTCCCCCCTGATCCTCTGAGTCCCCAAGGGTCCCTCCGGTCATTGGAACCCCTCCCCTCTCACAGCCACCCCTCAAGGGTGCTGGTCCTGTCTGGCTTCCACTTCTCCTCCCCCCTTACTCTCCCCCATGTCCTACGCAGTCGCTCAGGGGTTCCTCCCATCTCCTTGGGCATTGAGGTCCTCCACCAGCATCTGGCAGATGCCCTAGTTGTGGGGAGATGTGAACTCCACATCCTCCCACACCACCATCTTGACTCTGCCTCCTAAAATTCATTTTAAAAATGGTAAATGATGCAATAGAAAAATAGTTTAAGAACAGGCACGTCACATAGGGGAAAAACCTAATTGCTAATAAACAGCCAAAGATCTCAACCACACTTGGGTAATCTGGGAACATGAGTTAAAACATTAAGCTACCATTTCATACTCATAAGACTGGCAAAAATTTTTAAGTCTGACAATACAAAGTGTTGGTAAGAACAACACTATTAATAGAGTGACTATAAATTGGAAATGCCTATGTTGGAGAGCAATCTGACAATTTCTAGTAAAGCTATGTTCCTTTCTGCATTTCTACTTCTAAATAAGAATACATGTAAATGATTGTTCATTGAAATAGTTGTATTAAAAGAAAGACAGTGACCACTATAATGAGCGATAAAGAGCTTATTTACTTTCCAGATAAGAGAAGACATGCAAGTCAAGAAATTCATTGAATCAGTCTCTAGGGGAAGGGAGTGGGGTAGAAGTTGAGGGCTCCTAGAGGCTATATTAATTATTGCTAACTATAGATTGGCGCTTGCTCTCTGGATAAGGTAAAATGACTATCTATACACAGTTGATTAAAACAAGTAAATGAAATGTTTAAAAAAACAAAAAAAAAAAACAAAAAAAAAACAAGTAAATGTTGAAGGAGAAAAACATAGCTTAATATATGAAACCAAGAAGATGAACTTATTGTTTACTTAAGAAAGGGGCAGTTATGCTGGTCAGATATAATATCATTAAGTCAAGCAAACTTGCTCATCTCGTATGTAAGGTTCTTTGGGACATTTACTTTGGGTAGTGATGATTACAGATGCAGGAGGAGGTTGGTGATTATGTTGGTTACAGAGCATATTTTGTGTAGTTATGGAGGAGGGAGTGGGTCAACATCAGCCTTTAGAAGCATGTTAACTGGAGTGAGTGTGATACTAACTGGCTGCCTTTCAAAGCACGGGGCTGTGTCACTGCCGGGCTTCAGAGGTGTTCTTGCTGAAGTGAGTTGCCATTGATTTAATAGAGGGATTTAAAATCAATTCTGGTATTTATTTGTTATGGTGGCTATAGGCCTATCATTGATTGAATAAATACAGTTAAACCCAATTCTGATATTTATTTATTACTTCTAAGAATAAGAGGAGTTTTGTCTTTCTTATTATCAGGAAAGAGATTTTAATTAGGTCACTGAGAGTCTGATAAACCAAGGTCACTCCAAGTTTCTAATCACCAATCTTCTGCTTGTATCATAAACACAATACTGGGATTAAATTTGTACCACTGATCTAAAGCCACAGATAAAGGAAGTTTTAAGTAAAAGACAATCTCTTTCTCCCAGTACTATATTCTAGTTCAGTCAAATTCTGACAGGCACCATTCTCCTCAGCTTCTGTGATTTCTAATTTAATAGAGATGAGCACAGTCTTCTTTGAAAGTTTCTCTGACAAATTTTCTCTAAGAAAAGACAGAAGTTGCTGGAGGAAATACATAAGGAGTATAAATAAACCCTCTCTTTTGTTGACGTAATTGGAACATGGAATTTATTCACATATGCAGTTATAAGAAATAATAGAGATCCCATATACAATTTTTACCACTTTCTCTCAATGGTAAAGTTTTGCAAAACTATGGTATAACATCACAACGATGATATTGACACTGATGTAATCTATATTCATCTGATTCACATTTCCCCGGTTTTACCTGTACTCATGAGTGTGTTGGTGTATGTGTGTGCACTTGTGTATTAGGTATGATCCACTTTTATTACCTGGGTTAAGTTCATGTATCCACCACCATAGTCAAGATACTGAGCACTTCCAACACCACAGGGTTCTCCTGTGTTGATTTTTATAACTAAACTCCCTCCTAACTCCTTTCCCACCCCTAACCCCAGGAAACTGTTAATCTGTTCTCCATTTCTAATGTTTCCCCATTTCAAATATTTACGTAAAGGAATCATACAATATGTAACCTTTGCATATTGGCTTTTTTCACTCAGCATAATTATCTGGAAATTCATTCAGGTTGTTGGTGTGTGTCAATAGTGTGTGCCTTTTTATTGCTGAGTTTCATTGCTGAGTTATTCCACAGATGTACCACAGTTGGCTTAACAATTTTCTGCATTGGACTGTTTCCAGGTTTTGGTTATTATGAATAAAGCTGCTATGAACATTTGTATAAAGGTTTTTGTATGAACAGAAATTTTTATTTCTCTGGGATAAGTGTCCATGAACATAATTGATGGGTCATATGGTAATTGCATCTTTAGTTGTATAAGAAGCTGCCAAATGTTTCCCAGAGTGGTGGTACAATTTTCCATTCCCACCAGCAATGGAAGAGTTTGTTTCTCTGCATCCTTGCCAGGTTTTGTATAGTCACTATTTTTTATATTAGCTGTTCTAGTATAAGCTAATACTTAGGTGCAGCTAAGCCTAACTCGTGGTTTTAATTTCCACTACCATGATGACTAATGGTTGAACTTCATTTTATATGCTTATTTTCCATCTGGATATCCTCTTTGGTGAAATGTAGCTTTATGCCTTTTGCCCATTCTCTAACTGGATTTTTTGTTTTTTTGGTTTTTTTTTTTTAATATTGAGTTTTGACAGTTCTTTTCATGTTCTAGATGCTAGTCCTTTGATGGATATGGTGGTTTGAAAATATTGTCTTGTAGACTGTAGCTTGTCTTTCCATCTTCTTTACATGGACTTTCACAGATACCAAGTTTTTAGTTTTAATGCAGACTAATTTGTCTATTTTTTCTTTATGAATCCTGCTTTCAGTGTCAAGTCTAAGAATTCTTCCTAGGCCTAGAGCCTAGAAATTTTCTCCTATTTTTTTCTAAATATTGTTTTAAAGTTTCACATTTTACATTCAAGTCCAAGATCCATTTTCAGTTCATGTTTATGTAAGGTGTGAGGTTTAGGTCAAGGTTCCTTTATTTTCAAAAGAGTATTTGCCCCATGTATTTACCAACACACACACACACACACACACACACACACTAAAACCTTAGACTTAAATAGAGGCTATAATTCAAAGGAGCAAAGCATCAAACAGTTGTTTTTCATTATATTCACAAAATTACCAGATGAATGGCATTTTTCACTTTTCCTCCAGTTTTGAAATCTTATAAACACTGCAGTGGGGGAAACAGAAAAATCTAATGGAGCATTCTTACCTTCAATTTTTATTTCATACTGAATTAGTCATCATAAACCTACTCAAATGACCGTTGGATTCCCATTGCAAGGCAGAGGGAATCTCTAATGACTAATCTCATTAGTCAACAAAAACCTTCAGTCTCATTTATTTTTTTAAGTTACCTTATTCATCCTAATTATGTCAAAGAACTCATTTGGGTTTTAAAAACAATGCAGGAGGATGACAGATTTAGACTGTAATTGTATTCACAGTGTATCAGGGGTACAATATTGGAAGTCGTGAAAACAGAGCTAACCTCCCAGCCTCCTACAAAACTGAGGGAAATACTATTTATTAGCTCACAGTTTCAGGACTTACAACTGGTTGTTGTTTTTTACAGTTGGGGTTAAAATGCCTCTAAGGTGTGAGTCTTCATTCATCATTAAACAGGGAGTGAATTAATGGGACTCTTCTAGTCAGAAGCAAACAAAGTTGTTTCTAGCTCTAAGGAAGAAGTCACCTAGAAATGTGAGTTGGGGCTTTCTGGAAGTTATCATCACTCCCAAATCTGTCCTCAAACCTTTCTTATAGCCCAATATAACCTCTATCTTCAACTTATCCCAGCGTAAGAGCACTGGGTCCCAGGGCAGTGTGCTTACAGAGACCCCTAAATCAGTATACACCTCACTTAAGTCAGAAAGTGTGAGCACATTAAAATACGTTGGTGCTCATTAAATCTGAGAGAATTGGTCTCATACGAACTGAGACAGTTGAGACACTGTAGGGAAAACTGGTGTCCTAAAAGGGAGGCTAATGAACCTCCAAATATATTTCCTTACTTCAAATTGGGTCTAGGACCAAGCCTGAGGATCAATTTCATTTGCAAACATTTATTAAGCAATAACATCTGCCAGACTTAGCTAAACACTAATACTACAGATGGCTTAAACATAAGCTCTCCCCTCCACAGAGATCTGGATTCAAATCCCTGCTTTGTATATGCAAATAACTTTACCTCTTGGTACAGTTTCCTCACTGGAAAAATTAGGACAATAGTAAGACCTGCTTCATAGGGATCTGGTGAGGATTAAATATGATATTTAAAATATAGCTTCTGACACCAATAGGGGATCAATATGTGGTCAGACACAGCAAAGAAGAATCAAGGAAGTCTCCCCAGAGAAAGTTATGCCTGAATTGAGCCTTGAGCTGTAACACAGATTATGCACATAAATGGCAGAGGAGATGACATTCAGGCATGGGGAATAGCATAAGCCATGCCTCAGATGAGAGGTAAACACAGGGAAATATGAGTGTGGGAAGGAAGGGGAGATGGGAAACAGAAGTTATAAACGTTCAATATGCTTGGAGCAGAGAGGCTGAATGGGAAATGACAGGAAATGACACAGCACTAGTGGCTGAGCTCATCTCTGGTAGGACAAAGAAGTTTGAACTTTGTCCCTAAAGTTTTGTGGGGTGTCACTAAAGAATTTTAAGAAGGGAGCAAAACAATCAAACTTGCTTTTAGAATTATCACTTAGCAAGATAGAGAATGAATGAGAACTGTAAGTCAAAGCAGCAAGTGTTAATTAAGAGAATGATGGGAGCTCCAGGTGTTCCCAGCTAAGGCACTAAATCCAGAACTTTGTGACTAATCAAAAGTGGAGAGTGAGGCAGATGAAGGCATTTAAACAGAATCTAGATTACTGGTTTGGATGACTGAGTGGGTGATAATATGACCAATTGAAACTAAAGACATAAGATAAATTTGGGGCAGGGAAAAGGAGAGGTAACAAATCTGGTTTGGTACATGTTTGGTTGGCAGAACCTCTGAAACATACAAATGAAGCTGTCTAGCAGAAAGTTAAATTTAAGGGTCTGAAGCCTAGGATAGCAATTTAGGAATGTGGGAGTCTGACACCATGCAAGACCACTCCAGGAATGTGCACAGAATGAGAGGGCCACCTGGGAATGCCAATGTAGCAAAAGACAATCACAGAACCTGGAGTCCAAGGAGACTGAGAATGGATCTGTTGAGATGGAGATGTTAAAATTTGAGATGTTTGTAATCACAAATGAAAACACTTGATATTGATATAGATTTATAGATATGGAAATCTCTACACACATATCTGCAACAATTTTTAACATCATTCCAGGTTAGTGATGAGTGAGGAAGAACCTAAAAGCTGGAAAACTCAGATAACCATGTGACTAAATGTGGCAAATATATGGTATAAATTATCAACTTATTTACTTTCTGGCGTTTTAAGAGGTTCTGACCAATGAATATGAAAAGTAAAGAGATTAATCTACCTAAGATTTTAGGTGAGTAACTCCTAGTGTGTAAGGATTGTGTCTAATTCACACTGCCTGACACTCAGTGGAGCATCACATGCAAGGAAGCCGTTATTGCCCACGCCCTGTGCTAATATCTGCAAGTTGTGTCCACTTCAAATCCTACTGCATTTGTTAAGGGGAGACTCTGGCTGCAAATGCAATGGGTGCTTTTACAATGAGAACCCTCAGAATGGAAGAACACTCCATAAAGGTATAAGTGGGAGACATGCATTGCCCTTACCATGTAAGTGGGGGGCAGGCTGAGAGACTGGGACAACTGAGTGAACAACACAGGGAGCATGGCATTGATGGCTTCTATTATTCCTGGAGATAAGTTTCCTAAGCCCAAGTGTTTAGGTTTTCCAAAAATCATTTATATGGGATGCACACACAATAATGATTAAGAATATGAGGTTTTTTTTAAAAATTAATTAATTAATTTATTTATGGCTGTGTTGGGTCTTCGTTTCTGTGCGAGGGCTTTCTCTAGTTGTGGCAAGCGGGGGCCACTCTTCATCGCGGTGCCTGGGCTTCTCACTGTCGCGGCCTCTCTTGTTGCGGAGCACGGGCTCCAGACGCGCAGGCTCAGTAATTGTGGCTCACGGGCCCAGTTGCTCCGCGGCATGTGGGATCTTCCCAGACCAGGACTCGAACCCATGTCCCCTGCATTGGCAGGCAGATTCTCAACCACTGCGTCACCAGGGAAGCCCAAGGATATGAGTTTTGTTATACCTGAAACTAATATAATATTGTAAATCAACTATACTTCAATTAAAAAAAAGAACATGAATTTCAAAATCAAACAGACTTGGGTTTGAAATCCTTGCTCTACATTTTACAATTTCCTGATTTTTTTAATGTTTATGGAGGCCTCAGTAGGGACAAGCTACTAGTCAGAATGCTTTGTAGTCACTTATTAAATCCTTACAACAAAACTTGAGGGCAAGGCTGAGACACAGACGATTAAGTAAATTGCTTGTGGTCACACACAGAGTAAGTGTGCAGGGATTTAAATCTGGGTAGTCTAATCCAGAACCAGCACTCTTAGCCACTACATCTTTCTGCCAGGCTATTCGTGGAACCAGGGAAGTCACATTCTCTCTGAGGCTCCATTTTCTCATATCTAAAGTGAGCTTACCTCAGACAGTTATATTGAACACAAATGAAATAATATCTGTAAAACACTTAGCACAGTGCCTAGAAGATAGCAAGTACTCAATAGATCATAGTTTTACTTAATTTTATTAATATTTCTTTTTAAGAAGGAGCATTCTGTATTGAAAGCAGAAAGCTAAGGCAAGCAATGCAAAACCAGGTCATATTCAACCCTCTGCCTCAACTCTGGTGAGGACAGGTGTGCTTGGTACCTGACATCTCAATACCTCACAGTTTCAGGTTTATAGGTGTTCATGTTCCCATCCCAAGATCACCTTGCTTTATCCATCTGGTGACAGATTAGCAGAGTGTGAATGATCTATAACAGAATTAGAGCTATGAACTAGAAGCAAAAGTAGGAAATAAATTGCTAAATTGTGAAAAGCATTCAGGTGATCTAATATGCTATTCAATGTAGCACTGTTGAGAAAAATGTCTCATTGTTGGCTTATCTTTCCTCTTGTTTTTGAGACAGAATGCCTTGCCCAGTGCTACACATTTTTAAACTCTATTTCAGATTACCTTTCCCAGGTGGCAGTGAGAATTAGGATTAATTTAACTCCACAAGCAATTAAAAGCCCCTACATGCCAGCAATGTGCTAGACAGAGAAAAAGAAAAACACTAGATCACCGGTGTCCCTGTTTCTGAATCATGGATGTGAAGGTAGAGAGCCCCAATTCAAGGATCAAATAGGGACTGAGGCTACATGAGTGTGAGAATGAGAGCAATGCTGAGGAAGAGTATTCCTGCCAGTGTGTACTGACTGTAGTCAGATAGGCTGTTATCTGACTCTGAAGCTCAATTTCCCCAGGTAAGAAGAGGCAGCTCTGTGCGTGGAAAGCCCAGATTCTGGGACTAACTTGTTCCTGATCTTAGAGGAAATGCTTTCAGTTTTTTACCATTGAGAATGATGTTTGCTGTGGGTCTGTCATATATGGCCTTTATTATGTTGACGTAGGTTCCCTCTATGCCCACTTTGTGGAGAGTTTTTATCATAAATCGATGTTGAATTTTGTCAAAAGCTTTTTCTGCATCTCTGAGATGATCATATGGTTTTTATTCTTCAGTTTGTTAATATGGTGTATCACATTGATTGACGTGTATATTGAAGAATCCTTGCAACAAGGACCTACTATATAGCACAGGGAACTATATTTAATGTCTTATAATAACCTATAATGGAAAAGAATCTGAAAAAGGATATACATATATATATATATATAACTGAATCACTTTGCTGTACACCTGAAGCTAACACGATATTGTAAATTAACTATACTTCAATCTTAAAAAATGGTTAGATAAAGGATTTAAGATGTAACATCGGCATATGTTTTTCCTCTGTGGAAGCAGCATTACTTGCAGCATTTAAATATACAGAACCTAATACCAAAATATAAGTTATATGTTGTGGCAAGAGTTTATATTGGCTTTTGAAAAACTCTTTTGTTCTTCCCCTTATATTTATGTGAATTTCATATCCCACAACCAAGCCAAAAATGCATTACTTTGCTTTCCAAAATGGATTGACCTAATATTTGATTTTAATATAAAATGTGCTTATTATAAAACGCACAGTTCAAAAGTATAAAGAAAAAAATTTAAATGACCATATAAACTTCAGCCCAATGTAGTTCTGAAGAGCCCAGACTCTGGTGTCAAACTGCCTGGGTTCAAACCCTGGTTCTACCACCGCTGGCTCTATGATCTTGCGCAGGTCACAGAGTCTGTCTGTGCCTCAGTGAGCTCATCTGTAAAATGAGGATAATGATGCACATCTCGGAGGGCTGTTATAAGAATTGTATGAGTAAACATTTGTAAAGTACTTGTCAGTGTCTGCCATATAATAAATAAGATGTTTTTGTTAAATAAATGAGGTATCCAGAAAAATGAGTTAAAATTTTTGTTTATAAAATTCCAGACTTTTTCTATGTACACACACATGCAATTTGTACAAACACATTTTAAATGAATAGGCTTGGGCTTCCCTGGTGGCACAGTGGTTGAGAATCTGCCTGCCAATGCAGGGGACACGGGTTCGAGCCCTGGTCTGGGAAGATCCCACATGCCGCGGAGCAACTGGGCCCGTGAGCCACAACTACTGAGCCTGCGCGTCTGGAGCCCATACTCCGCAACAAGAGAGGCCGCGATAGTGAGAGGCCCGTGCATTGCGATGAAGAGTGGCCCCCGCTTGCCGCAACTAGAGAAAACCCTCGCACAGAAACGAAGACCCAACACAGCCAAAAATAAATAATAAAAAATAAATAATAATAAATAAATGAATAGGCTTGTTTCCAAAGATTTTGTCTTATGTTTTGCCTTTTGTTTTGGT